>NC_142436.1:99303030-99606060 GCF_059453495.1 Arachis ipaensis | reverse complement strand
TGTTGGGTAGTGTAGGATGAGGTATAGGGGAAGGGAAGAAGAAAGGAGAAGGAGAGAAATGGAAAGAGGAGAAGAAAAGAGGTGTAGTAAAGGAAGGCATCCACGCATACGCAAATGTATTTTGATGAATGGAAAATTAATGGTATAGAATTTCAGAATAAATTCTCGTCGAAGTATAGTTTCTAAACCAACAAATAATCCTTTCATACAAAAGATTGTTTGTCACAAGTACAAACCTCTAAAATTATAAACCAAAGTATTTAAACCTCTGGTCGTTCTCCCTAGGAATTGCAATAAAGTGTTCTTGTTATTGGTTATGAAGTATGTTTGGGGTTTTTGAGGTAGTAGACAAGAAATATAAATGGCAAAGAAAATAAACAAACAACTAATAAAGCTCTTGGCAAGGTATGAGAACTAGAAGTCCTATCCTAGTTATCCTTATCAATTGTGATGAGAATTGTCCATTGCTCCCACTTAGTTAACCTCTAACTATGAAGGAAAGTCAAGTGGATGAATTAACTTGATTCCACAAGTCCTAGCCTAATAATGATGAAAGACTAGCTTTAGTGGCATTCAAGTTAATTAGCAACTTCTAATTATCAATCAACAAAGGAGTTTGATAACTCAAGAGTCACCAATTACTCTACCTAGGCTAAGAGGAATAAAATCTATTCTAAAATCCAACCAAGCATTTTGTCAAGCACTTGGAAGGCACAAAAGGAAAGCATAGTATAATTGCAAGGAAAGTAAATCTACATTATTCAATTGCAAGGAATTAACAACAATAAAGCAAGTCAATAAAGGAAATCAAAACATGAATTGTATTAAAGAGAAAATAGAAGAACAAAAGCGCATTAACACAAAAGGAGAGAATTACAAGAACTAAATGCTAAACTAAAGAGAGGAGAGATAGAGGAACAAGAATTGATAAAGGAAAAGTAAATCAAAGCATAAAATTAACCTAGATCTAAGAAATCCCAATCTAGATCTAACCTAATCCTAATTCTAGAGAGAAAAGAGAGCTTCTCTCTCTAGAAACTAACTTTCCCTCCAAAAGTAAACTAAACTAATGTAATGTGTTCAAAAGTTCCTAGATAGATGATTTCCCTTCAGTCCTTGGGTTAAATAGCATCAGAGAGGAATTGGATTTGGGCCTGGGAAGCCCAAAAATCACCTGCAGCAGATTCACTTTAAGTGGGTCACGTGCGAGTACCGACGCGTACGCGTACGTCACGCGTACGCGTTGCTTGACAAATTGCTATCCACGCGTACGCGTCATGTGCGCGTACGCGTCGCCATGCGACCTCATCGTTTCACGCGTGCGCATCTGTTCCGCGTGTGCGTGGAGTGAATTTCTCCCAATCCTTGATTTTCCATGATTTCTCCACTTTGCATACTTTGCTCTTCATTCCTTTGATCCATTCCTAGCCATTTTCAACCTGAAATCACTAACACACACATCAAGGCATCTAGTGGAATCAAAGGTGAATTAGAATTAACCAACTAAGGCCTAAAAAGTATGTTTTCACCCTTAAGCCCAAATTAGTAGACAATCATGAAACCATGCTATTTTAGTGGGTAAATATGGGAAAAGGGTAATAAAATCCCCTAAATTCAGCATAGGATGCACCATCAAATAGCGGTGCATCATTTGCGTACAACAATAGCTTTCATGCCTGCATTGGGATGGCTCCGTGTGAGGCCTTGTATGGGCAGAAGTGCCAATCTCTACTTTGTTGGTATGAGACTGGTGAAGTAAGTGTTTTAGGTCCTGATTTGGTAACAGAGACTACTGAGAAGATTAAGAAGATTCGGGAGAGGATTCTAACGGCACAGAGTCGACATAAAAGTTATGCGGATCAAAGAAGGAAACTGTTGGAGTTTGAAGTGGGAGAACATGAATTCCTGAAGGTTACACCGACAACTAGGATTGGAAGAGAAATCAAAACAAAGAAGTTCAATCCGAGGTTCATTGGACCGTTTGAGATTCTGAGGCGATTCGGGCCGGTGGCGTATCAAGTAGCTTTGCCGCTTCACTTGTCTAACTTGCATGATGTATTCCACGTGTCACAACTCTGTAAGTACAGGTCGGATGCAGCTCATGTGTTAGAGCCCGAGTCGGTCGAGTTGAGGGAGAACTTGACGTTTCAAGTAACACCGGTGCGAATTGATGACACTAGTGTGAAGAAACTGCGAGGAAATGAAGTTTCATTGGTTAAAGTTGCTTGGAAAAGGTCTGGAGTAGAAGGGCATACTTGGGAGTTGGAGTCTGAGATGCGGAAGGATTATCCCAAGCTATTCTGGGGTAATCACTAAATTTTGAGGACAAAATTTCTTATTTGGTGGGGAGAATGTAAGAACCGCAACTAATTACCCGTTTAATTTAATAAATAATATTGCCCAAAATAGCATTCTAAAACCAAGTAAAACCGCGAACCGACAGCTGAACCGGTCGAACCGATTTAAGTCTGTCTGGTACTGTGCAAGAAAAAATTAAAAATAGTAGAAAACCTCAGGAAAATATTTAAATTCAAAAACCGGGAGTTAATTTTAAAGGTTTGGCCCAAAGTTGGGTCAAACGGGCTAAAAATGCTAACAGGTTGGACCGGGCCCAAGATGGGCCCAAGTCCAACATATATAAACACTTAAGTGAACCCTATTCAGCCACCATAACACTTAGAGATGAAGAGTTGCAGCTGAAGTGAGAAGAGAGGAGGGGGTTTCAAAAACACTTTTAACTCCTCACTTCCGGTGGCTATATCTTGAGCTACGGTACTCCGATTCCCGTGCCATCAGCGACTACGTGAAGCTCTTGCCAAGCCCGTTACTTTCATCTAACTTTCATAGGTAAGATTTTGAATTTTCTCTCCCTTCCTTCTGCCCTAAAAATTCCGAGTTTGGTGAGTGTTGGTCTTGAGTAAAATTTGTGTTTGGTTGTTCAGGTGCTAATCGTTAGTGAAGAAATGTTGGTTCTATCCCAAATTTCAGTGAATGAGGTAAGGTTTCTCAAGGATCCTTGTACATTAATTAATTTTGAGTGTTAGGTCTTGATTTATATGAAATGTATGATGTTAGTTTGAATATTGGAGCTTGTTGAAATTGCTTTGGACATTTGGGAGCCTTTGGATTTGAGTTGGTGGCTTGTTGGTGAATTGAACCTTGTTGGAGTTCAATTTTGGGTTTTTGGCATATTGGGAATTGGCCAAGTTATGGTTTTATTTTTCTCTATGTAATATATAATATTTCTGGACACTTAGGCTAGTGACTCATAGGATAGGATTGAACTAAATTGGTTTTTGGAATTGTTGTATGATGATGTATGATGAATTGATAATTTGGGTTGTTGATTAATTGAAATGTTGATGTTAATAGTAGGGTATTGAAGATTGAGATTGGAATTGATTATGATGATTGTTGGTAATGGTGCAATGATATTTAATTAATGTGTGGGTGATGACAAGTCATCTTAGCCTATTTTAACTAGTCTTTTTCTTTTGTTTTCATTAGAATTATGCACTTTCTTGAGCTACAAGCAAGCCAATTAGGTAGATTTTCATGTTTCCTTTGATTTAATCAACCATGTATGAATTCATGCTATTTCATGAGGTTTTATACTATAATTGTTACATATTATGAAAGAATGAATATCTCATGATTTTAAGCATAGTTTTGATGTGTTTGGTTGATTAATGATAGGTGAAGAAAGCTTGGAGAAAGGTTGAAGCAAGAAGGAATAGCTAGGAGTAAAGAGAAGACAATGGAATAAGTGAAATTGAACCAGGAAGCAAAAAGCTGGACCTAAAGTTAGCCTCAAACTTTTGCACAAACTTTTGGGTGAAAAGTTAGCCCCAACGTTAGCCCCTAACTTTTGGGCTAACGTTGGAACTTGAAAATCACTCCCTGGGTACCAAAAGTTTGCGCCAACGTTAGCCCCTAACTTTGAGGCTAACGTTGGCACATGAAAATCACCCCTGGGCACCAAAAGTTTGCGCCAACGTTAGCCCCTAACTTTGAGGCTAACGTTGGCATGAAGAAAACCTCCCTGGGCACCAAAAGTTTGCGCCAACGTTAGCCCCCTAACTTGGTGGCTAACGTTGGCACATGAAAATCACAAGGGGAGGAGCAAAAGTTTGCGCCAACGTTAGCCCCTAACTTGGTGGCTAACGTTGGCGCCACAAGTGCACAAGGTAAGGCCAACGTTAGGGCCAAAGTTAGACCCCTAACTTTGGCACCAACGTTGGTATCATATGGATATAGCTGCTGATATGAAAAGTTTGGGCAAAAGTTAGCCCCCTAACTTTTGCTCAAACTTTTGGTCCAACTTTTGCAAAACTCAAACCCGGTTCAATTGGTTCGTTTTGGTTCCTCTTCAAACTCCAAGAGCAATCAACCAATGCCTCTTTCAACCCAATTCACCAAGAGCAAAGGCCCAACTCAAGGCTTGAAGATCATTGGAAGAAAGTGTATAAATAGGATAGAATTCAAGTTCTTCAGGGAGCTTTTCTTTTGGAATTTTCATAATAGTTTTCGGAGAGCTTTTGATATTGAGTGATCTTTAATTTCTTTGTCTTGGGGAAGGAGAATTCACTTCTCTTCCTCTCAGTTTTATTGCTTTCAATTTCTATTACAATTGTCTTGGATCTTGGGTTGAAGAATTGAAGAAATTCTGTTTCAATCTCATCCTTGGATCTCTCTGTTTATTTATTGCTTAATTGAATTTCAGTTTGGGTTAATTGTTCTTCATCTATTTTCTTTGCAATTTACAATTCCCTTGCAATTGTTCTTGTTGGATCTAGGAAGGCATTGAGATCTAGACTCGGTTTTCTAGTCTCTGGGTCCTGAGATCTAATTTCCCAATGTTTTCATGTTCATTTACTTTACTACTTCAAGATCCGATTCAACCCACACCTTCTTTTACTCTTTTGTTTGATGCAAGTTACTTTTCTTTGTTTAATTTCTGCAAATCCAATCCCCAATTCCCTTTACAATTCTAGCCGTTTACATTTCTTGCATTTTAAGATTCCGCAATTTACATTTCTTGCATTCTAAGTTTCTGCTATTTAATTTCTTGTTCTTTAAGATTCAGCACTTTAATTCCCTGTTCTCTTTACTTCCATGCAATTTAATTTCTGCAAATCACAAAACACTCAACCAAATCTTGATTCGCTTGACTAAATTAACCACTAAGCTAAAATTGCTCAATCCTTCAATCCCTGTGGGATCGACCTCACTCCCGTGAGTTTTTATTACTTGATACGACCCGGTACACTTGCCGGTTAGATTTGGGTGTTTTGGGAGAAATTTATTTTTTCACCAAAATACTCATCAAGTTTTTGGCGCCGTTGCCGGGGATTGATTAGATTGACAATGATTAAGTGAGGTGGTGATCTAGATCAAGCATTTTCTCTTTAATTTTGATTAACCCACTAACTGTTTGATTTTTTGCTTAAACTAACTAACACTTCAATCTAGAAGTAGATTGAAGTGTCACTGGTTTTGTGCATTTCTCATGCTCTACTTGTATGTCAGGTACAAGAAGAACCATACCCAATTTTCATGAACAAGACGAAAGAACTCTCAGGAGGTTAAGAAGAGTTGAAAGAGGGAAAAATATTGTTGGAGAAGAGGAATCAGACGAAGAATTCCAAGAGATGGAGGAACATTCAACCAATCCACCAGGTGGAGCAGACAACAACAATGACAACCCACCCCAGAGGAGAGTTTTGGCTTCCTATACCTTTGCAAATCCTAGACATTGTGGGAGCAGCTTCTTGGCTCCAAATGTCAATGCTAACAATTTTGAACTCAAGCCACAACTCATCACTTTGGTTCAGAACAATTGCTCTTTTGGTGGAGGACCACTTGAGGACCCACACCAACATTTATCCACTTTCTTGAGGATATGCAACACTGTCAAAACTAATGGAGTGCCTCTTGACAGTTACAAACTGATGCTATTCCCATTTTCTCTCAGGGACAAGGCCACTCAATGGTTGGAATCTTTTCCAAGGGACAGCATCAATAACTGGGATGATTTGGTAACCAAGTTTCTTGCCAAGTTTTACCCACCTCAGAGGATTATAAGGTTGAAGGCTGAGGTACAAACATTTACACAAATGGAGGCTGAACCCATCTATGAGGCATGGGAGAGGTATAAGGCTCTAATCAGGAAATGTCCCCCTGCCATGTTTAATGAGTGGGAGAAGCTACAGAACTTCTATGAAGGCTTAACACTGAAATCCCAGGAAGCTTTGGATCATTCAGCTGGAGGTTCCTTGCAACTCATGAAAACTGCAGAGGAGGCTCAAGAACTCATCGATATGGTGGCCAACAACCAATATTTCTTTGCTCATCAAAGAGGCCGCCAACCATCACAAAGGAGAGGAGTAATGGAGCTAGAAGGAGTTGATTCAATCCTGGCTCAAAACAAATTAATGCAGCAGCAAATTCAACAATAATTTGAGCAAATGACCAAGAGGATTGATGGCCTCCAAGTTGCAGCAGTTAACACCAGTCAACCATCAGCCACATGGGGGCAAAATGAAGAAATCCAAGAGGAGCAACAGCAGGAACAAGTCCAATACATGCATTCAAATCCAAATGAATTCTATGGTGATACCTACAACCCCTCATGGAAAAACCACCCCAACCTCAGATGGGGAGACACTCACAACCAAAACCAACACCCATGGCAGAGGAACTCAAACCAAAACAACCCAAGAAATAACCAAAACTACAACCAGCAGCAGACTAACCAAAACACATACAGAAAACCTCAAAGCAACTACCCTAATCTCAACCAGTACCAATCCAATAACCAACCCAACAACCAAAATGCCTATCATCCACCACCCACATCTCACAACCCACCACAAGTACCACCTGAACCTCAAAGACTCACCAACTTAGAGACCTTGATAGAGAAGATGATGAAACATCAGGAAATAACAAACAAAAACCATGAAGCATCATTAAAGAGCCTAGAGAGGCAGATTGGGCAACTCTCCACGCAAGTATCTGTTGAGAGACCTTCAAACTCACTGCCCAGTGACACAATCCCAAATCCCAAGGAGGAATGCAAGGCAATACAATTAAGGAGCGGGAGAACATTGATAAGCAACAATGACACTACACAGAAGCAAGCAGAGAGCATCAAATAACCAACAGAGGATGAGAAGCAAACAAAGGCAGATGGAGTTAAGGAGCAAGTTGTGAGGCCAAACAAAAGCACTGAGAAACTTAAAGAGAAGGACAACCAGCTACATAGCTCAAAGAAAGTGGCTCAGGGACAGCAGCAAATAGGAAAGAGCATCACACCTCCACTGCCATATCCCCAGAGGTTCAACAAAGAGGTTAAAGACCAGCATTTTCACAAATTCCTTGAGATTTTTAAGAAGCTGGAAATCAATATCCCCTTGGCTGAAGCACTTGAGCAAATGCCTCTGTATGCCAAATTCTTGAAGGAGCTTGTCAACAAGAAAAGAAGCTGGGATGAGAAAGAAACCATAATGATTACTGAGGAATGCAGGGCCTTGATTCAAAAGGGGCTTCCTCCCAAGCTTGAGGACCCAGGGAGCTTCCTGTTGCCTTGCACTATTGGGGAATTGACCATCACTAAAGCAATGTGCGATCTCGGAGCAAGTATTAACTTAATACCATCCTCCTTGGTGAAAAAGCTGCATATAGAGGAGGTCAAACCAGTACAAATGTCTCTGGAGCTGGTAAACAAGTCAATGGTATACCCCAGGGGTGTAATTGAAAATCTTTTGGTCAAGGTGGACAGTTTTATATACCCTGCTGATTTTGTGGTTCTAGAATCAAACGATGATGATGGTGACTCTGTTATACTGGGAAGGCCATTCTTGGCCACTGCTAGAGCTATCATAGATGTAGAGGAAGGGGAATTAACTCTCAGGATGCATGACCAGAGTGTCACTCTGAAAGTATTACCAGAGGCACAATTTAGCAAGGAGAAGAAAGACTATATGAAAAATAACCAGGAAGGTCACAGCAACATCCCAATGCTAAGGATTGTGCAGACTGATGAAGAAACCCAAGAGGATATTAGAGTATTAGCCACTGAAAAGAGAGGCCCCCAAGGAAAGCCTACGGCCAGAAAAGAAAGGTCAACAAAAGGAAAGATGAAACGCAGAAACAAAGTAAAAAGGGGTTGGAAGAATAGAAAGATTCCAACAGAGGGGCTTTCCAAAGGTGACAAAGTGCAACTGATATATCAACAGCTGGGGGCAAATCAACAAACTGAGGATTACTACACTGTCAGCAACATACTCTCATTAGAGCATGCTGAAATTGAACACCAGAGAACAAAGAAGAGGATCACGGTCAGAGGGGACAAATTGAGGCCCTACAAGCACCAACCACCATAAAAGAAAGCTCCAATGTCAAGCTAATGACAATAAAAGAGCGCTCCATGGGAGGCAACCCATGCTTTAAGATTCATGTCATTTTAAATTCAATAAGTTATGATCAATTGAGCATGAATTCTTTTCTCTTTTCATGAACATGTCCATTGACTGCATGCACTATTTTGAAACATATGCTAAGTTTGGTGTGCCTTCAAGCACACTAAACCAATGTTACAAATAATTCCATTTTGCATGTTTGGAGTATCTTGACAAAGCATATGGCCAAACACTAAGTTTGGTGTCCACACAGCTTCATGAAAAGTAGAAACTCATGCATCAATAATCATACAATTGTTGTTTTCCAAAATCTTATAAATGGAAAAATTCTTTTCCGGTAATGAAGGCATTAATAGTGATGTACCCTTTGACAAGAAACAAGTTTGGTGTTCATCAAACCTTGATGCACCGATTTAGGGATACAATTGATCCTTCATGAAAAAAAAAGGAGAAAAAGAAAATATGATGAAAACAATTCTTATGAACATTTAACATTTGAATCTCACTAATTGGAGGAAGATACTCATTTTCTTTATATATGACCAAACATTAAGTTTGGTGTCCTCAAAGGAGAGTGTCACGGTTCAAATGATATAAGAATTGATGGTTCACATAGTATTAATAAAAAGAACACTCTTGCTACGGTTGGATAAAACTAATGTATGTTGTCTTGTTGTGGTGACTAGGAGGTCAAAGAATCTTCAAAGAAAAAGACAAGACAAAGGAAAGTATAGCATGAGGACAAAATCCCATCACATGCCTCGAAAAAGAAATCTGCCACTCCTTGAGAATGATCACGACAAAGGCAAGGGAAGGAGCAAACTTTGTCTTCATTCATCCTTACATGCATACCTTTGATCTCCATAAGTCTAATTGCATCCCAGCCCTTCATTGCTCATTTAAAAGCATACCACCTTCAAGCCATGCACATGACCGAATCACTCCAACCTTGAAAACTTCACTCCCTTCATCACTCCTCAACATAACAAGCTCTGTGCAACATTTCTCTTACTTTAAACTCCAACCATTTAAACTTCTCTTCATCATTTCTTGTCATAGCAAGTTCGGTCTCAATTTCTTTTTGCTCCAAACACACATCAAACTCTCCAACATTCTTCACACTCCTTCTAACCTCACAAGACTCGACCAACCAAGTGATCATGGCCTCCTCCTCAAGAACCAAACGAAGAAAAGGGAAAGATCCCATGGTGGAGGAAGACACACATGAATATGACCAACGGAGATTCAAGTCTTGGTTTCATCAAATGCAAATTCAATGGATGAACAAGAAAAGAATCTATCCTGAAATTCCATTCTTGTTGCCGGATGATGGATGTCAAGAAATGAAGGACAAAATTCGGAAGAGGAGGTGGGAGGATCTTGCATCACCAGCCATCCGAATCAATGCCAATATCATAAGAGAGTTCTATGCAAATGTCCCAAGGCTTGACATGCGTGAGCCCCCAACGTACAAGAGCTATGTGCGGGGGGTGGAAGTAGACTTTAGCCCGGATGCAATCAAGAAAGTCTTGAAACTAAAGTCAGTCCGCTTTAGTGAACCGGGATACCAACAAAGATTGAATGAGAATCAGGATTATGATGAGATTGCGAGAGACATTTGTATGGAGAACTCAGAGTGGGAAGGAGATGACAAGAACAGATATAAGTACCTGAAGAGATGTAACCTCACCCCGGAAGCAAAAGGATGGTATGAGTTGATGAAAAGATCAATTCTGGGCACAGTGAACACCTCAGAAGTTAACAGGGAGAGAGCCGTGATGCTGCATTGCATCATTGTGGGAGGAGAGATAAGAGTTCATGACATCCTTGCAAAAGACATTCAAAAGCTGGATGAGAAGAATTCGGCCGGATCTTGGTTATACTATCTGAGTACCATTTGGAGGTTGTGTGCAAAGGCTAAAGTTCCAATGGAAGAGGAGAATCCAATGTGGTTAAGCCAAGGCATGCCCATAACCATTGAACGAATGATGATGCCCCTTGAAGCACATCAAGGCCGAAGACCACATGGAAGAAGGGAAAGAGAAGAACCAATGGAAGAAGATGAGCCACACATAGAAGAAGAGCCACAAGAGGAGGAGGAACAGCCACACTTTTTCCCACATGGCAATATGGATATGACTCAAATGCAAGAAGTAATAGGAAGATTGTCGCAACAGTACACGAGAATCCAAGAAAGGCAAGAGGAATACCATTCTCTGTACATGAAAAACCAACAAGCACAAGAAGAAAGGGAGCTAAGAATAATGAACAAACAAAGTGAATTCGAGTCAAGATTCCTTGTGATGCAAGAAGAACATGCTTTTCAATCTCATGAATCTTTTGGAAAGTTGGAACAAATGCAAGCTGAAAATTTGAGGGCTCTCAAAGAGTTCACAACACTCCAAGATGCAAGGTATGAAGTACAAGCCGATTACAACATCAATAGACAAATCAAACTGAACTATATTGGAGAACATTTGCACAACATGGATCCGGCTTTCCCAACTTTTGATGAATTCTTCAAAAAGAGAAGCGAGGTAGAGGTAAGCAATGCTATGAGACTTGAAGATAGAGTGGAGGAGGCTATGAATAAGGCTGGCTTTTGGCGAGGTCAACAGGCACCAAACACGGATGGTGGGAACACTAGCAGCCAAGTGTATGAAAGGAGAAAGAAAAGGCATGACAAATGAAAGGTGGACTTGCTCCTTGTTCATCACTACAAAGAAAAAAAAACATGCATTCTATCTGTTCTAAGTGTCTTTGCATCTTTAATTAGTTCTTTTTAATTAAAAGTCTTTGCATTATGTTTGTTTCTTTTAAAATAAGTAGGCTAGTTTATGTGTGTGCTTGTGTGTTTACTTTCACTTGACAAGAAGCATGTGTTGTCCCCTGCATCTTTAAGTTCAATAAAAGAAAAGTTTGAATGTGAAGCAAGATGATCTCTGTTAGATAGAAGTAAAATAAAAGTAAGTGGTGGTATGTGTGTGGTTGTATAGTAGCTCACTTCTAGTGAATAAAGAGCTAAGATATCTCATTCCAAGTAATGAGTGGTCTACTGTCTATGAATCTCAATTAAATAAAAAAAATTTCCTTGGTTAGAAAGAAAAACAAAAAGAAGGAAAGAAAAGAGATAGCCAAAAAGTGGCAGAACAAAAGGAAACAAAAAGAAACAAAGCTAGACACCAATAGCTTGAACTTTAAAATATATGCCTGTGATGTCTTTGTACTAGGATCTGCTTGGATTAGTAAGCTCTTAGGAGTGCATCAACACTCGGTGACTTGGGTTAACTAATCCGGGATCATCAGCTGAAAGTCCACTATCAAGAGCAACCTAACTACAAGGCATTTAGTAACCCAAAGAGGTGCTGGGCATCAATGTTTTAAGAAGGAATGTGAGCCAAGTGTCTATGGTGAATAATGTGTCAAGTATAAAGAAAAGAAAATGAACTTGCTACACATGACACTCAAATAAAGCTTATAAACAAAGTAATAGCCAAGGATAAAGGAATAATGAGAGGTCATAGCAGTATGTTACTTGAAGCTTGAAGGAGACTTTCTAGGCCTAGGAGTCAGTAAGAAGTGAGTATTTACATATCCACACAAAATCCCATGAACTATCAATAATACTCTGCTAGCATGAACATCCTCTTCCATTTCATTCTTTCTTCTCAATAAATCTTTTCTTGCTTAGGGACAAGCAAGCTTTAAGTTTGGTGTTGTGATGACAAGTCATCTTAGCCTATTTTAACTAGTCTTTTTCTTTTGTTTTCATTAGAATTATGCACTTTCTTGAGCTACAAGCAAGCCAATCAGGTAGATTTTCATGTTTCCTTTGATTTAATCAACCATGTATGAATTCATGCTATTTCATGAGGTTTTATACTATAATTGTTACATATTATGAAAGAATGAATATCTCATGATTTTAAGCATAGCTTTGATGTGTTTGGTTGATTAATGATAGGTGAAGAAAGCTTGGAGAAAGGTTGAAGCAAGAAGGAATAGCTAGGAGTAAAGAGAAGACAATGGAATAAGTGAAATTGAACCAGGAAGCAAAAAGCTGGACCTAAAGTTAGCCTCAAACTTTTGCACAAACTTTTGGGTGAAAAGTTAGCCCCAACGTTAGCCCCTAACTTTTGGGCTAACGTTGGAACTTGAAAATCACTCCCTGGGTACCAAAAGTTTGGGCCAACGTTAGCCCCTAACTTTGAGGCTAACGTTGGCACATGAAAATCACCCTTGGGCACCAAAAGTTTGCGCCAACGTTAGCCCCTAACTTTGAGGCTAACGTTGGCATGAAGAAAACCTCCCTGGGCACCAAAAGTTTGTGCCAACGTTAGCCCCCTAACTTGGTGGCTAACGTTGGCACATGAAAATCACAAGGGGAGGAGCAAAAGTTTGCGCCAACGTTAGCCCCTAACTTGGTGGCTAACGTTGGCGCCACAAGTGCACAAGGTAAGGCCAACGTTAGGGCCAAAGTTAGACCCCTAACTTTGGCACCAACGTTGGTATCATATGGATATAGCTGCTGATATGAAAAGTTTGGGCAAAAGTTAGCCCCCTAACTTTTGCTCAAACTTTTGGTCCAACTTTTGCAAAACTCAAACCCGGTTCAATTGGTTCATTTTGGTTCCTCTTCAAACTCCAAGAGCAATCAACCAAGGCCTCTTTTAACCCAATTCCACCAAGAGCAAAGGCCCAACTCAAGGCTTGAAGATCATTGGAAGAAAGTGTATAAATAGGATAGAATTCAAGTTCTTTAGGGAGCTTTTCTTTTGGAATTTTCATAATAGTTTTCGGAGAGCTTTTGATATTGAGTGATCTTTAATTTCTTTGTCTTGGGGAAGGAGAATTCACTTCTCTTCCTCTCAGTTTTATTGCTTTCAATTTCTATTACAATTGTCTTGGATCTTGGGTTGAAGAATTGAAGAAATTCTGTTTCAATCTCATCCTTGGATCTCTCTGTTTATTTACTGCTTAATTGAATTTCAGTTTGGGTTAATTGTTCTTCATCTATTTTCTTTGCAATTTACAATTCCCTTGCAATTGTTCTTGTTGGATCTAGGAAGGCATTGAGATCTAGACTCGGTTTTCTAGTCTCTGGGTCCTAAGATCTAATTTCCCAATGTTTTCATGTTCATTTACTTTACTGCTTCAAGATCCGATTCAACCCACACCTTCTTTTACTCTTTTGTTTGATGCAAGTTACTTTTCTTTGTTTAATTTCTGCAAATCCAATCCCCAATTCCCTTTACAATTCCAGCCGTTTACATTTCTTGCATTTTAAGATTCCGCAATTTACATTTCTTGCATTCTAAGTTTCTGCTATTTAATTTCTTGTTCTTTAAGATTCAGCACTTTAATTCCCTGTTCTCTTTACTTCCATGCAATTTAATTTCTGCAAATCACAAAACACTCAACCAAATCTTGATTCGCTTGACTAAATTAACCACTAAGCTAAAATTGCTCAATCCTTCAATCCCTGTGGGATCGACCTCACTCCCGTGAGTTTTTATTACTTGATACGACCCAGTACACTTGCCGGTTAGATTTGGGTGTTTTGGGAGAAATTTATTTTTTCACCAAAATACTCATCAGTGGGTTGAAATATGAATGTATTGTTATGTATTTGATAATGGGGATTGATGATTGCATAAGGTGGAGTAGTGAATTGAGGTAAGGGAAGTGTGAAATCTGATGTGTTTTGGGAGTTGATGAGATGGAGGTTTGGTTTTCGTTGTGAAATTGGAAAGTTTAGAACTTTGTGAAAATTTGGTAAAAACGAATTTTTGGTGAACTTTGACGGATCATAACTTGAGCCTCAGTTTTCAAAATTTGTTGAAATTTATTTTAAATTAAAGTTTATTGAAAAATCTTTAAGTGGACATAAAGTTTGTAGGAAATAGATTTTTGTAGAGGAAGTTATGATCATTCAAAATTTGGTGTTAAAATCTAAATTTTGTGAATGTTGCAAAACATGTGATTTCTGGTTTGTGTGCACACCTACAGCCTTGTGCGCACGCACACACGGGGACATGGCTACTGATGGGAGCACTAGCACGCCCTGTGCGCACACACAACCAACAAGGTTTTGCAAGCTGTGCGCACGCACAGCCCTGTGCACACGCACACGTTGGAAGGTGCATTCTCTTGAGGGCATTCGCATGCCTTGTACGAACAAACAGAATTGGAAAATTTTACATCTGTGCATATGCACACCTCTATGCATACGCGCACATTTTGAAAATCTTCCTGGACGTGCCCACGCACCTCCTGTGCGTACGCACTTGCCTCATTTTTTAACAAAATTCTTGTTTTTTACTATTTCACCTTCCCAACAAGCTTGTAAACTTTTGTGACACTTATTTAAGACTCTTTGGCTTATTTCGGGTATCAAAACATGGGAAAAGGTCCTAGGAGATTTAATTTTGTTATACCTTGAAAAGTTAGACAACGGAAGCTTAGGTTTCTAGTATACTGAGGATGGGTTTGGTGGAGTGAGAAGGGAGAAAGATATATGAATTGAGAACTGATGAACTAATGAGTTCGGAAAGAAAATTGTGAATTGCAGTGGTTGAGATGAGTCGAGGACTTAGAGTTTGAAATGATGAATTATTGATATAATGAAATAATAAAATTTTCAAAACTACTGATGTAACATTTTTAAATTGAGATTGTTGAGACGCTATGCACCTGGCAGGGACGGCGGTTGGATCCCGCCTGTCGAGGTAGCGGTAGTGGTATAAGGGCGATGGTTCGTCCCACTTGCGTTGAGATGTCAGGTCCGTGGCAAGAGTATCCCGCTCATATCCCTTCGGATCACTAGAGTGTGCAGGCACAAAATCCTGGCCGGTGTTCCGAGCACCATATCTTGGGGGTTCCCATTATGATTCCGAAGGGTGACATCTCCATGGAGATGTGTCGGGTTGACAGTTAAACCAACAATGTGATATCACAGCCAGTAGGACAGGCATTCATCATATGCATCTTCTATCTGTTTGTATGCTTTTGTCGACTTGAAATTGTTTGCCTAATTACCTATTTGAATTACTTGATGTATATGCCTATACTTGTGTTTTACATGCATTGTAATTAATTGTGTATTCTACTGGGATTGAGGAGGTTCCGAAGGCAATGCCGATAGGATCGCATGGAGGATAGGTTGGTGAAGACTGTGGGACAGCGGAGAGTCGTTAGTTAGAAAATCCACTAAGTTAGATTGCCCTTTTATCATGTTAAGGTTTTAAGTTATGCTTTATTGTTTTAGTTATGCTTTAAGATGAATCTTGTGATGGATATGAAGTTATAGGATTGCCTCTGGTATCCCAGAGTCTTATATCTTACATCATTGGGCACTGTTACCATACTGAGAACCTCCGGTTCTCATACCATATTCTGTTGTTATTTTTCAGATGCAGGTCACAACCCACATCGTTGAGTTGCTTTAATGGTGACAGAGCGAAGGATCCTGGATATATTTTGGAGTCTTTTTGCTTATTTTGTTTATATCTCTCACTTTTGTATTTACTCTTGCCTAGAGGCTTACTTTGAGAGAAAGACTTGTATAAGCTGTTCTAAATTTCAGATACTCTGTATTGTCTGTATATAACTAGCTGGCTTAAACTTTGCGAGCCGTGGCTAGATCTTTACATTATTATACTCTGATGTTTTGTTATATTATATCTATATCTTGTGCGTTAAGTGTGTAGTTTCGTGTGTACGTTTTGTGCTTTTCAAATCCTATTTTTGAGCTGTATCCTTCATCAGGCTTCTAGAATATATTACTTCTCCTATATATAAATATGTATAAGATTTAGAATTGTCATAACCTTTCATTAACCTTTGGTTTATGATGCCAGGTAAGGCTTAGGCTAATCAGGGTGTTACATTTAGTGGTATCAGAGTCGTTCGTCCTCGTGAGCCTGAGGGATGGACCGATTGTGCTTCAATGCATAACTCTGTGTGTCTTTTTCTTTGATGCTATTAGGTTATCTACTTGATATTGTATAGCATGCTTGTTTGTGAGTGCCTTTTGGGATAATTGAAGCACTAGGCTTTTGATATTGAGACTGATCACCTTGATATCGATTGTTTGGTGTAGACAGGAACCCTAATGGCCACTCGCGGATGAGGTCGTACGAGTTCACGAGCATAGAGTAGAAATGAGCGACCGACCAATAACCATGCCGAATTCATGGCGGCAATGGCTAACCTTGCGAATACCATAGAGGCAAATGCTGCTGCGACTCTGCAAGCTGTGCAGAGGTTCGGCCAACCAGCCGAGAACGGAAACGTAGATGGGAATAAAAATAATAATGTGAAAGGAAATGGTGATAAAATGGGAGCTGCTCTGATGACCTTGGCTACTTTTCTCAAGGTTCATCCGCCAAGTTTCAGAGGTTCAACCAACCCTATAGAAGCGGATAATTGGTTTCAGACCATGGAGCGTGCATTACAAGCACAGCATGTTTCGAACAACCAGTATGTGGAGTTTGCTGCGTATCAGCTTTTAGGAGAGGCCCAGCATTGGTGGCAAGGAGAATGTCGCTTACTACAGCTTCAGAATGCCGATATCCCTTGCGATGTATTCCAAACGGCTTTCTACAAAAAGTGCTTTCCTCAATCTGCAAGGGAAGCAAAGAAGATGGAACTTATGCAGCTGAAGCAAGGTTCCTTGTTTGTGGCAAAATATACTAACTAATTTGAGGAGCTCTTTAGGTTCTCTAGGGTGTGTCAGGGTGCCACGGAGACCTACAAAAGTTGGAAGTGCATCAAGTATCAAAGGGACTTGAAGGATAACATCATGACTACTGGGGCACCTTTGGAGATTCGTATTTTCTCTGATCTGGTGAACAAGGCGAGAGTTGTTGAGGAATATGCAAAGACGGTAGCCTCATCAAAGGACACTCAAGGAGGAAACACTAGTCGGGGACGTTGCAAGTACTTTCATCCAAGGGGTCAGAATTTCAAGAAAGTAGGACATGCACCTCAAGGTCAAGGAGGCTTCAAAAAGAACACTTATGATCAGTACCAGCGTGGCAAAGGGAGCGGGACTCAGAGTAAGGTTTCTCTGGATTTAAATTGTGATCGTTGTGGACGTTTTCAACCATATGACTCTTGGAAGGTTGGTATAGGCGGTTGCTTCAACTGTGGTTTTCCTGGTTACATTGCGAGGGATTATACTCGTAGGAAGAACCTGAATACGGGTCAGAGTCAACACCAGGGGCGAGTATTTGCGGTGAACGCCAAGGATGCTGCTAATGCGAATTCTCTGATGAGAGGTAACTGGTTAATTGGTGACAAGATCTTGGTTACATGGTATGATACTGGAGCTTTGCATTCATTTATTTCGTTCGCTAAAGTTGAAGAACTAGGCTTGAAAGTGTCAGAATTAGCATTTGAGTTGCATGTACATACTCCGCATCAGGCGGTTGTGACAAGGTCAGGTTGTAGGCAAGTAGGTTTCAGGCTAGAGGGTAGAGATTTTGTGCATGATTTAATTTGTTTACCAATAGTTGGGTTGGAGATGATTTTGGGGTTTGATTGGTTGTCAAAGAACTGAGTTTTGTTGCATTGCTTTGAGCGGTCAATTCAGTTTATTCCGGAAGTAGAAAATGGAGCAGTGATAGCTAAAGGTTACTACCTGAACTCTGTAATGGGGTACTGTAGTGGGGAAGAGTGTCAATGTTATATCTTATTGGTTGCTAATGCTTTGGGAGATGCCCAGAACTTAGATCAGATTTTGGTAGTTAGAGACTTTCCAAAAGTATTTCTGGAAGATATTCCTGAGTTCCCACCTCACAGGGAGATCGAATTTACGATTGAATTGGTGCTGGGAGCCGGACCAGTGTCAATTGCACCGTATCGAATGGCTCCGATAGAGTTGGCTGAACTAAAGGCTCAGTTGGAAGAGCTTCTAAACAAGAGGTTCATCCGACCGAGTGTATCTCTGTGGGAGCGCCAGTTTTATTGGTGAAGAAGAAGGACGGAGGAATGCGACTTTGTGTGGATTACTGACAGTTAAAAAGTGACTGTAAAGAACAACTACCCTCTGCAAGGAGCTGGGGTGTTTCTAAGATTGACTTAAGATCCAGTTACCATAAGATAAGGGTGAAGGAGGATGATATTTCGAAAACTGCATTTAGGACGCGTGATAGTGTGAAAATTCATCGTTGATCTAGAATTTATCAAAATAGGAATCTCTTCGTTAATAGTATAGTCCAAACCAACAATAAACTCTCACAATCAAAGTTTAAATCCTAAAGATGAGTCACAATTCAAAACAATTTTTATAACTGAGAGTATTGAACTCCCAGGTCGTCTTTCCTAGGAGTTGTAATGAAATGTCATATTATTGGCTATGAGGGATTTTTAGGGTTTTTGATCATAAGAAGCAAGAAATATAAATGGCAAAAAATGAAACAAGCATGAAATTAAATGAAAGCAAGTAAAAGTAATGCAAATAGAAATTAAACGATAAAAAAGGACTCTTGGCAAGAAGTGGGTAATTAAGGATTCCTATCCTAGTTGTGGACCACAAACACGGTAATTGTGTGTGAATTAATCCCAATTAGTCGACCCTACATCGAGGATAAGTCAAAAGGGCATAATTGATTCCAATCCCTAAGTCCTAGTCAACACTAGTGGGTCATTTAGAGTCAAGGGAAACCAAACCAATTAACAATCCTCATACAATGCGGAATGGACATCCACAACTCAATTTCACCCAATCACCCAATTTCCCAACCCAGAGTGTGAAAAACTAGATAAAAATCCCACCAAGCATTTTGTCAAACATTTGGTGGGCATGAAAAGAAAGCATGGTAAAATGACAAGAAATAATAAATGCTACATCTACCAAGCAATAAAAGTAAAGATAGCAACTCAATAAAGCAATAAATGACATGAAAACATAAATTGCATTAAATATAAATTAAAATAACAAGAGTGCTCTTAAACATAAAAAGTAAGGAAAATGAGAAATTAACAAGATAACATAAGAAAATTAAGACAATAAAGCAAAGAAATGTAGAAGAAACTAGATTAAAACAAGAATTAAACATAGAAATTACAAGAAATTAAACTAAGAAACCCTAGTTTGAGAGAGAAGGGGGAGCTTCTCTCTCTAGAAAACAACCTACATAATACTAAAATAACCCTAATTTCTTCCCCCCCCCCCCTTCACATGGAGTGAGGCCTTGTTTGATATAGGAAGAATCAGCTTCAGAAAGTCCAAAAACTAGGCTCTGGAGGCCCAAAAATCACCCCTAGCGATTTCCATTAAGTGAGTTACGTGTTGGGACGTGTGCGTACACACACATGCTGATTTTCTTCTTGTGCGCGCATACAGGGTGTTGTGTGCACGCACACATGCTGATTTCCATTCTGTGCGTGGGCACAGGTGTTGATTTTGACCCTTGTGCATGGGCACAGAAGGTGTGCATGGGCATAGGCTGAAATGCTTTTCTCTTTTGATTTCTTCATGTTTTCTCCTAATTCCATGCTTTTCTTCCACTCTTATCAAGCCATTCCAACCTATTACACCTGAAATCACTCATCAAAACCATCAAGGCATCGAATGGGATAAAAGGGATAAAAGTGATTAAATTAAGTACAAAATATCATGTTTTTACAAGTAAGCTCAACTTAGGGATAGAACACAAAAGTATGCTATTTGGATGAATAAATGTGGGTTTATGTAATGAAATCCACTTAAATCAAAGCAAAATATATCGTCAAATATGGATTCATCAATTTCCTCACACTTAAACAATAGCATGTCCTCATGCTAATCACAATCAAAGGAGAAGGATTAAGGGGGAAGCAATTTATTAAATGCAACTACTTATATGCATGCAACTAAAAGGCTATCTATCTATATATATACTATAATTCCTATTGAGTTTGGCAAAAACAAACAAAAGAATCTCAATCAATCCAAAATAAGTCTTAGGGCCAAGGCAAAGAATCAATACAATGTGATCAATGTCCAAAGATTTGATTTGAAATTTTCAAAAATTACTCTCAACAACTTACAAGAAGACACAATATGAGAGATGGAATCATAGAATTAAGCGATCGAACCCCTCACCGGATGTGTATACACTCTAGTCGCTTAGTGTTTTGGGCTTAATCATTCAATCCTCCTTTAATCTTGTTTTCCAAAGATTTGCAATTCATCTAACAATCAACTAATATTTGATGGATGAATGCAAATATCATGAGGTCTTTGGAGGGTTGTAATGGGGCTAGGGTAAGGGTAGGATTAATATGGTTAAGTGGGCTAATAGATTGGATCTTTGATTAGCTCAAGTA
The DNA here is from genome assembly GCF_059453495.1 of Arachis ipaensis. Lineage (NCBI taxonomy): Eukaryota > Viridiplantae > Streptophyta > Magnoliopsida > Fabales > Fabaceae > Arachis > Arachis ipaensis. The sequence goes on along the minus strand of NC_142436.1, from coordinate 99,585,322 downwards.
TCCCACCTAATCCTATACTAACCTATATACATAACAAAATAAGCTAACTACCCATTTATCCTCTTTTTCACATTCACTCATGCATTTCCTTTATAATTCACACACATAGGCATCCTTTATTTGCATTATTATCATCACTCATTTCTTTTCTTTTTTTTTCTTTTTCTTTTTCTCTTTTTTTTAATAAATAAAGTATGTACAACAAAATTTTTTATTTTAGCATTAAAAAGAGATGCATATGTTTTAAGTGATGAATGCATGAGTGTTTACTAATTTTTCCAAATATTCTCAATGAAAACCCAAACTAACTTTGTACCTGTTCAAACCCTGGGTCGAGCTCTCCGACCCGGGTTGTTTGGCGACAAGCCGACCGACCTCTTCAGGTCCGGACTATCCGACCTCTTCTCAAAGAGCTCGGCCAAATCACTACAGAGGCACAAGAAGGCCCAGACAAAGGCTAGAAAGATAAGGACGGTTCCCCTAAAAAGATAACATGACTTCACTCAAAGATAAGATAAGATAACTATCTTATCTCCAGAGAAGATCACTCCACACCATTATAAATACACTGGAACACCTAGGTATAACTCATGCTCTGATTCTACACAATACCTGCTTAATACCCTTGCTAACTTAAGCTTCGGAGTCCCTTGCAGGTACCACCACCCTCCGGTGACAAAGGATCAGCAGCGTAGCCCATCCAGCAAGTCGGACGCAACAACTCTGACCACCACCCACCAGCCGAACACGTTATCTCTGACCAGTACAGAAGATCTCGTCTGAGATCGACCTACAGTTTCAGGTAACCCTCGGAACATTGGCGCCGTTGCCGGGGAACCTGGAAGTCATCCTCCCACCATGGCGAACAACCTGGACAACAATCACAACTCTGATTTGGAATACCGCACGCTACATAAGAACGCGGAGGTTACACTAGATGATACTTCTCAACCTAACAAAGACAAGAACTCCCCAAGTACGGGAACCATGGAGGTACTTCAGGATTGCCTAAAATAACTCAAAAAAGAGGTCGAGTATCAACAGGAAGCTGAGAGAGATTTACAAAGGGAAGCTAGGCAACGTCGCGAACTAGAGGACAAGCTCCGAAAGATCGAAGCCGATCTCAAAGCTAAAACTACCAAATCCAGCCACGAGGATAGCTCCTGTAAAGACCAAGACCAGTTCACCGAAGAGATCATGAAGGCCAAAATCCCAAAAGACTTCAAACTTCCCGACATGACTTTATACGATGGCACCACACACCTCGGCCATCATTTTAGCAACATCCAAAGCAGAATGTATCTCACCGACGTCTCAGATGCAACTCGGTGCAAAGCATTCCCAACCACTCTGACAAAGACGGCAATTAAGTGGTTCGACAACCTGCACCCCAGGTCCATCTCAAGCTTTGACGACTTGGCCAAAAAGTTTTTAGCCAGATTCTCCATCTAGAAGGATAAAACTAAACATGCCCCAAGTCTACTAGGGATCAAGTAAGGAGAACGGGAAAGCCATCGCAATTACATGGAAAGATTCAACAAGGCATGTTTGGATATACAAAATCTTCCAACAGAAGCAGCCATTATGGGCCTCATCAATGGCCTGCGAGAGGGACCCTTTAGTCACTCCATATCGAAGAAACATCCCACATCTCTAAATGAAGTACAAGAGGGAGCAGAAAAATACGTCAACATGGAGGAAAACTCCCGATTAGGAGAGACCTAAAAATTCGGATTCTCCTATAAAGATAAAGAGACCAGGAAAAAAGAAGATCAGCACGGAGAGAAGATCAAAAAATACCACAATTACACCCCTCTTCGGGTGTCTCTTGTGGATGTCTATCGAGAAGTATGCCACACTGAAAAAATATCCCACCTTGCCCACTCAAAAGCAAGAAAGGTGGAGGAAATTGGAGAGAATACTGTGAATATCATCGAGTCTATGAACATCCTACCAACGAGTGCTTTGATTTGAAGAACATCATAGAAAAATTGGTAAGAGAAGGGAAACTAGATCGGTACTTAGACAACAAATCGGATGAGCCAAGAAAAAGAAGAAGGGACGAAGAGGTCGGACGAACTGAACGACCACCTCGTATCCCGAAGAGACATGTTCACATAATACATGGAGGATTTGCAGGAGGAGGAATCTCCAAATCATCTCGCAAGAGACATCTGAAGGAAGTATATCATATCGAAGGAACAGAAGGAGCATCCGAACTCCCCGCTATCACCTTCACCAAAGAAGACGCAACTGGCGTCATCTCAGGACATGACGATCCCATGGTAATCACTATCATATTAGCCAACGCTAATCTTCACCGCACACTGGTAGGTCAGGGAAGCTTGGCTGACATACTGTTCAAAACAGCCTTCGACAAACTCGGTCTAGAGGAAAAAGAGCTCAAAGCGTATCCAAACAGCCTATTCGGGCTGGGAGACACTCCAATCCAACCACTTGGATACATCTCATTGCACACAACCTTTGGGAAAGGAAATCAATCAAAAACACTCAACATAGACTACATTGTGGTCGACGTAAGTACAGCCTACAATGCCCTGATAGGTCAGACAACGCTGAATCAGCTCGGCGCAGTAGTCTTGACTCCACATCTGTCCATGAAGTTCCCGACCATAGAAAGAATCGCAACAGTAAGAGCAGACCAAAAGGCAGCTGATAAACCACTATTTTATGGTTTATCTTGTGCTCAATTGAGTGGATTTTATAAATCTTTACCCACTTATTCATACTATTCGCATGTTTTACGTTTTCCTTCCTGATTTTGTGCTATAATTGAAAATATGCTTCTTTGGCCTTTAAATTACTAACTTTAATCCTTTCTTATTATCATTCGATACCGTGATATGTGTGTTAAGTGATTTCAGGATTTACAGGGCAGGAATGACTCAGAGAATGGAAAGGAAGCATGCAAAAGTGGAAGGAATACAAGAAGTTGAAGGAACTGCAAAGCTGTCAGCCTAACCCTCTCGCACTAAAACGATCATAACTTGAGCTACAGATGTCTAAATGACGCGGTTTCAGTTGCATTGAAAAGCTAACATCTTGGGCTTCGATTCGATATATAATATTCCATAGTTGCCATGACTCTAGGCAACGCGAACGTGCGCTCCACACGGACACTTCGCAGTGACGAAAATCAACGTGGCAGATTTCTTCTCCAGCGATTTCTGGGCTGTTTTCGACCCAGTTTTTGGCCCAGAAAACACATATTAGAGGCTATAAAATGGGAGAACCCATTCATTCATGATCACCAGCTCATAATTCATAATTTTTAGTTTTAGATGTAGTTTTTAGAGGGAGAGGTTCTCTCCTCTCTCTTAGGATTTAGGATTAGGATTTCTCTTAATTTTAGGATTACTTCTCTTCAAGTACAGGTTCAATATTCCTTTAATTTATTTTTCATTTTTATTTATTACTTCAATTATTATTTATCTTTTCAACTTGACTTATGCTACATTCATGTTATGATTTTCTTAATTAATATTATTTGAGGTATTTCAGATATTTTCTTCCTTTTGGCATTGGTTAAGTAATTGGTAACACTTGAGTTGTCAAACTCAACAGTGGTTAAAATTGGCAGATTACTAATTGATCTAGATCGCTCTAAAGCTAGTCTTCCCATGGGGATTGACTAGGACTTGAGGATCAAGTTAGTTAGTCCACTTGACTTAACTAAGTGGGATTAAAACCCAATTATCATCACACCTGATAAGGATAACTAGGATAGAAATTCCAAATTCTAATACCTTGCCAAGAGATTTTATTATTATATATTTATTTTTCTTGTTATTTAAATTACTTGCTCCTTATTTCAAAAACCCCCAATTTACAAAACTCATAACCAATAATAAGAACATACCTCCCTGCAATTCCTTGAGAAGACGACCCGAGGTTTGAATACTTCGGTTATAAATTTTAAAGGGCTTTGTTACTTGTGACAACCAAAACGTTTGTAAGGGAGGACTTTTGATGGTTTAGAAGCTATACTTGCAATGGGAATTTATTCTGAATTCTAAACCGTAAAAGTTTCTCTCTTCAGCAGCGCGCCGTTGCTACAACGAAAGTCTGAACCTCAGGGGCAAAGGAGCAGAAATTCACACTATCGAACTCGAGGGAGTTCGGGGACGTGAAGAACTTTGTCCACAACCTGAAGGCGAAACAGAAAATGTTCAAATTGGGGATACTCCAGATAAAACGATCAATATTGGCACAGTTCTAGAAGGAGACAAAAAGGAGTCCCTTATATGTTTCCAGCGAGATAATGTCGACCTCTTTGCAATGGAAGGCCGCAGACATGCCGGGCATAGACCCTAAACTAATGTGCCATAAGCTGGCAGTTTACCAAGAATCTCGGCCAGTACAGCAGAGGCATAGAAAGCTCAGACCAGAACGATCCCAAGCTGTGGAAGAACAGGTACAAGCTCTACTGAAGGCAGGATTCATAAGAGAAGTCAAATACCCACTATGGCTAGCTAATGTCGTCTTGGTGAAAAAATCAAATGGAAAGTGGCGGATTTGCACCGACTACACTGATCATAACAAAGCCTACCCAAAAGATCTCTATCCACTCCCAAGTATCGACGCCCTGGTGGATGCCTCCTCCGGATACAAATACCTCTCTTTTATGGACGCCTATTCGGGATACAATCAAATCCCGATGTACCCACCTGATCAAGAAAAAACCTCATTCTTAACCCCGAAAGTAAACTACTACTACATCGTCATGCCGTTCAGACTCAAAAACGCAGGAGCCACTTATCAAAGATTAATGAATAAAGTTTTTGCAGACCACATCGGGAAAGTTATGGAAGTTTATGTGGATGACATGTTAATAAAGACACAAAGTGAAGATTCATTGTTGTCCGACCTCACTCAAGTGTTCGACACTATAAGAAAGCATGGCATGCGACTTAACCAGGAAAAATGCACCTTCGTAGTAGAAGCCGGAAAATTCTTGGGTTTTATGCTCACACAAAGAGGAATCGAGGCAAATCCGGATAAATGCCAGGCTATACTCGACATGAAGAGTCTGACCTGTGTCAAAGAGGTACAACAACTCAATGGAAGATTGGCAGCCTTATCCAGATTCCTAGTCGGATCGGCAATAAAATCACTACCCTTCTACGCCACTCTAAGGAAGGAAAAGAGATTCGAATGGACAACGGAGTGCGAACAAGCCTTCCAAGATTTCAAAAGGTTCCTGGGACAACCACCTATCCTAACTCGGCCACGGGAAGTAGAACCACTTGTATTGTACCTCGCTGTAGGAAGTCGGGCAGTAGCCTCAGCATTGGTCCGAGAAGACGACAGTGGACAACAACCTATATACTTCATCAGCAAAGCATTACAAGGGTCCGAACTGAACTACCAAAAAATAGAAAAATTTGCCTATGCTCTCATATTAACATCTCGACGACTTCATCCATATTTGCAAGCCCATATTATCTAGGTTCGGACCAACCAGCCCATAAAAGGCATTCTACAGAAAACAGATTTAGCAGGAAGAATCCTGCAATGGGCAGTCGAGTTGTTTGAATTCGACCTTCAATATTAAGCTCGGATAGCCATAAAAACACAGTATCTGGCCGACTTTATTACAGAGTTTACGGATACTCCGGACATTCCTACAGAATGGAATCTCTACGTAGACGGTTCCTCAAACAAAACCGGAAGTGGCACAGGTGTGATAATAGAAAGCGATAAGGGAACCAAAATCAAACTTTCCCTCAAATTTGGGTTTCCTACTTCAAACAACCAGGCCGAATATGAGGCACTACTAGCTGGTTTAAAGCTAGCTAAGGAGGTGGGACCTCAAAAACTTATCATCTTCAGCGACTCACAAGTAGTCACCTCACAAATAACAGGGAACTACCAAGCCAAGGATCCCACCATAAAAAAGTACTTGGACAAAACCAGGAAACAACTTAGACAACTCGGGGAATATGAGGTCCGCCACATACCTCAGGAACAGAATGCTCGAGCTGATGCACTCTCAAAACTAGCCAGCACCAAACCAGGGGGCAACAATAGAAGCCTCTTCCAGGAAATGTTGCAGAACCCGTCAATCTCGGAAGAAGAAAAAGTCCTAGCCATAACAGGTCTGGATCAAGGATGGATGACTCCCATAATTAACTATCTCAAAACAGAAACACTCCCTACAGTTAAGAAGGAGGCAAAGAGGTTAAAACGGGAGGCACAATACTACACCATCATAAATAATACTCTATACAAGAGAGGGATTTCAACACCACTGTTAAAATATGTGCCGACTTCCAACACAAAGGAAGTTTTAGAAGAAGTACACAGTGGGATCTGTGGCAACCATCTCGGAGCACAGGCTCTTACCAAAAAAGTACTCCGGGCCGGATTCTATTGGCCAACTCTACAAAAAGAAGCAACAGAATTCATAAAGACATATCCACCATGTCAGAAACACGCCAATGTTTACATCGCCCCACCAGAGGAGCTTATCAGCGTAACCTCACCCTGGCCATTCGCAAAATGGGGACTCGACCTTCTCGGTCCATTCCCTCAAGAAAGGTGATGGATTCATTTTCATAGCTTTAAGACATAGACACTTAGACACTAATGATCATGTAATAAAGACACAAACATAAATAAACATAAGCGTAAAAATTCGAAAAACAGGAAAATAAAGAACAAGGAAATTAAAGAACGGGTCCACCTTGGTGATGGCGGCTTGTTCTTCCTCTTGAAGATCTTATGGAGTGCTTGAGCTCCTCAATGTCTCTTCCTTGCCTTTGTTGCTCCTCTCTCATGGTTCTTTGATCTTCTCTAATTTCATGAAGGAGATCCACCCTTAGTTGTCCCCTATTGGAACTTAATTCTCCTAGGGAGGTATTAATTTGCTCCCAATAGTTTTGTGGAGGAAAATGCAACCCTTGAGGCATCTCAAGGATTTCATGATGATAATTTTCCTCATGCTCTTGTTGAGGTCCATGAGTGGACTCTCTTGTTTGCTCCATCCTTTTCTTAGTAATGGGCTTGTCCTCTTCAATGAGGAGTCTTGGCCACAACTTCATAGAAGTGGTCTTGATGGACCTTTGAGATGAATCTCTCCATCTCTCATGACTCGAAGGTGGAAGCAATTGCCTTTCCAATCCTCTTTCTAGAGGTTTCTCTGGCCTTAGGTGCCATAAGTGGTTATGGAAAAACAAAAAAAAGCTGAGCTTTTCCACACCAAACTTAAAAGGTTTGCTCGTCCTCGAGCAAAAGAATAAAGAAAAGAGGAGAAGAAGAAGAGATGGATGAGATGGAGGTGTGTGAATTATTCGCCCAAGGGGGGTTTTAGGTGGTTATAATGTGGAAAAGGAAGGAGTGATGGTTTGAATTTGAGTGGGTGGGTGTAGGTGGTTTGTATGATGATTTTGGAGGAGTAATGGAGGTGATTGGTGGAGGTTATTTGGGGAAGAGTATTATGAAAAGGTGTGAAGAAGTGAGAGAGTGAGTTGAGGTTGGTGGGGATCCTGTGGGGTCCACAGATCCTGAGGTGTCAAGGATTTCCCATCCCTGCACCAATTAGGCTTGCAAAACGCCCTTTGCTGCCAATCCTGGTGTTAAACGCCAGGTTACTACCCATTTCTGGCGTTTAACGCCAGCTTCTTGCCCTTTTCTGGCATTAAACGCCAGTCTGGTGCCCATTTCTGGCGTTAAACGCCCAGAATGGTGCCAGACTGGGCGCTTAACGCCCATTCTGCTGCCTTTACTGGCGTTTAAATGCCAGTAGGCTTCTCCTCCAGGGTGTGCTGTTTTTCATTCTGTTTTTCAGTTTGTTTTTGCTTTTTCAATTGTTTTTGTGACTTCACATGATCATCAACCTACAGAAAACATAAAATAACAATGGAAAATAGAAATTAACATACATAAGTAAAATTGGGTTACCTCCCAACAAGCGCTTCTTTAATGTCAGTAGCTTGACAGTGGGCTCTCATGGAGCCTCACAGATACTCAGAGCATGATGATGGCCTCTTAACACCAAACTTAGATTTTGGTTGTGGCCTCCCAACACCAAACTTAGAGTTTGAATGTGGGGGTTTTATTTGACTCTATATTGAGAGAAGTCTTTCATGCTTCTTCCCTTTCCTGTCTACAAACCATGGTGCTTCCTGAATGGCAAAGAGTTGCTCATCCGGAAAGGTTTCAGAGATCTCAGTAGGAGGGAGGGACGCCCTTGCTACTGGTTCTATCCGGGACAGGTGATCAGCTACCTGGTTCTCTGTCCCTTTTCTGTCTCTTATTTCTATATCAAACTCTTGCAGAAGCAACACCCATCTTATGAGCCTGGGTTTTGAATCCTGCTTCGTGAGTAGGTATTTAAGAGCAGCATGGTCAGTATACACAATCACTTTTGAACCTACTAAATAGGATCTAAACTTGTCAATGGCATAAACCACTGCAAGTAACTCTTTTTCTGTAGTTGTGTAATTCTTCTGTGCATTATTTAAAACACGGCTAGCATAGTAAATGACGTGCAGAAGCTTGTTATGCCTCTGTCCTAACACTGCACCAATGGCATGGTCACTGGCATCACACATTAGTTCGAATGGTAATTTCCAGTCTGGTACAGAGATGACTGGTGCTGTGACCAGCTTAGCTTTCAGGGTTTCAAACGCTTGCAGACACTCTGTGTCAAATACAAATGGCGTGTCAGCAGCTAGCAGATTGCTCAGAGGTTTTGCAATTTTTGAAAAATCCTTTATAAACCTCCTGTAGAATCCTGCATGTCTGATGAGCGGATATTTTATACCCTTTTTGGGGTTAATTTTATATAGTTTTTAGCATGTTTTAGTTAGTTTTTAGTTTATTTTCATTAGTTTCTAGGCAAAATTCATATTTCTGGACTTTACTATGAGTTTGTGTATTTTTCTATAATTTCAGGTATTTTCTGGCTGAAATTGAGGGAGCTGAGCAAAAATCTGATTTAGGCTGAAAAAGGACTGCTGATACTGTTGGATTCTGACCTCTCTGCACTCGGAATGGAATTTCTAGAGCTACAGAAGTCCAAATGGCGCGCTTTTAATCGCGTTGAAAAGTAGACATCCAGGGCTTTCCAGCAATATATAATAGTCCATACTTTGCTCAAGGATAGACGACGTAAACTGGCGTTCGACGCTAGTTCCATGTTGCAGTCTGGCGTCCAGCGCCAGAAACAAGTTACAAGTTGGAGTTCAACGCCAGAAAAGGATCCAGAGCTGGCGTTGAACGCACAAAATAGCTCTATGCACGTGATTAGCTTAAGTCTCAGCTCCAGCACACACCAAGTGGGCCCCAGAAGTGGATTTCTGCACTATCCATCTTAGTTTACTCATTTTCTGTAAACCTAGTTTACTAGTCTAGTATTTAAACAACTTTTAGAGACTTATTTTGGATCTCTCATGACATTTTAGATCTAAACTTTGTACCTTTTGACGGCATGAGTCTCTAAACTCCATTGTTGGGGGTGAGGAGCTCTGCTGTGTCTCGATGAATTAATGTAAGTATTTCTGTTTTCCATTGAAACATGCGTGTTCCTATCTAAGATATCCATTCGCACTTCAATATGAATGTGATGAACGTGACAATCATCATCATTCCCCCACGAACGCGTGCCTGACAACCACTTCCGTTCCACCGTAGAATGAATGAATATCTCTTGGATCTCTTAATCAGAATCCTAGTGGTATAAGTTAGATTGATGGCAGCATTCAAGAGAATCCGGAAAGTCTAAACCTTGTCTGTGGTATTCCGAGTAGGATTCAGGGATTGAATGACTGTGATGAGCTTCAAACTCGAGAGTGCTGGGCGTAGTGACAGACGCAAAAGGATAGTAAATCCTATTCCGGTACGATTGAGAACCTGCAGATGATTAGCCGTGCGGTGACAACGCATTTGGACCCTTTTCACTAGAAGGATGGATGGTAGCCATTGACAACGGTGATCCTCCAACACAGCTTGCCATAGGAGGACGTGCGTGCGTGAATCAGAAAACAGAGGAAAGCAAATTTTCAGAAAACAAAGCATCTCCAAAACTCCAACATATTCTCCATCATTGCATACAAGTATAATTTGTGTTCTACCCTTTTATTCCTTGCAATCAAATTTGATAAGTGAATTATTTTATTGTTTTCCTAACTAAGAGTTATAAGGTAACCATAGATTGCTTCAAACCAACAATCTCCGTGGGATCGACCCTTACTCACGTAAGGTATTACTTGGACGACCCAGTGCACTTGCTGGTTAGTGGTACGAGTTGTAAAAAGTGTGATTTACAATTCGTGCACCAAGTTTTTGGCACCGTTGCCAGGGATTGTTCGAGTTTGAACAACTGACGATGAATCTTGTTGCTTAGATTAGGAAATTTGCTTTATGTTTGGTGTTTTCTTGTTAATTTTCTTTGGTTTTCGAAAAATCTTATTTTGGTTTTCTAAAAATTTTAAGTTTAGTGTTCTTTCTTCATGTTCTTGTGTTCTTGTGAGTCTTCAAAGTGTTCTTGAGTTTTCCTTGTGTCTTGATCTTAAAATTTTTAAGTTTGTTGTTCCTTGGTGTTTTCCCTCCAAAATTTTCAAAAACAAGGAGCATTAGATCTAAAAATTTTAAATCTTGTGCTATCTTATTGTTTTTCTCTCTCCTCTTTAAATTCAAAAATATCTTTTCTCTCTATTTTAAAGCAAATTTTCGAAATTTACCTTTAAAATTCAGATTTTTATTTCAAAATTTAAAACCTTTTTCAAAAATCATCACATCCTTTTCAAAACATCCTAACCACTTTCTCTCTCCTCATTTTTTTTTTTGAAAATCTTCACCAATTTTTTTATTTATTTATTTTATTTTAATTTATTTTGTTTTCAAAATAAATAAACAATTAAATAAATAAAAAATATTTTCTTCTATTTTACATCATCTCCCTTTCTCCATCATGGATCTAAGTGGAAATGAACAGTCTAGGAGGACTCTGGGGTCATATGCTAACCCCTCTACTGCTTTATATGGGAGTAGTATTTGCATACCCTCCATTGGAGTTAGTAGCTTCGAGTTGAATCCTCAGCTCATTATCATGGTGCAGCAAAGTTGCCAGTATTCCGGTCTTCCACAGGAAAAACCTACAGAGTTTCTGGCACAGTTTTTACAGATTGCTGACACAGTACATGATAAGGAAGTAGATCAGGATGTCTACAGATTATTACTGTTCCCATTTGCTGTAAAAGACCAAGCTAAGAGTTGGTTAAATAACCAACCTAAGGCCAGCATAAGGACATGGAAACAGCTGACAGAAAAATTCCTGAATCAATACTTTCCCCCAAAACGGATGACACAGCTAAGGCTGAACATCCAAGGCTTTAAACAATGAGATAATGAATCTCTTTATGATGCCTGGGAGAGATACAGAGAGATGCTACGAAAATGCCCTTCTAAAAAGTTTTCAGAGTGGGTTCAGTTAGACATCTTTTATTATGGGCTTGCAGAAAGAGCTCAGATGTCTCTAGATTACTCAGCTGGTGGATCTATCCACATGAGAAAGACAATTGAAGAAGCTCAAGAGCTCATTGATACAGTTGCCAGAAATCAGCATCTGTACCTAAGCAGTGACCCTTCCATGAAAGAAGAGGTTAAAACAGTAAATGCTGAACTCAGTCCTGTAAAACAAGCTGCTGAATTCAATCAGCAATTGGACTTTCTAACAAAGCAGTTAGCCGAATTCAAGGATAGACTACAAGAGACAAGGATGGCTAATATAAATATGGAAGAACAATTGAAGCAAACAAAGCAGCAACTGTCAAAACAAATAACAGAAGAATGCCAAGCAGTTCAATTAAGAAGTGGGAAGACGTTAAATACCCCACCTCAAGGCAGCAAGAAGCCAAGAAATGAGCAAACCACCCAAAATCCACCTGAGGACAGTAAGAGCCCAGGGAAAAATAATTCTGGCGCTAAAACGCCAGAAATTGGGTGGAAGGCTGGCGCTGAACGCCCAGACCATGCTTAGGACTGGCGTTCAACGCCAGAAACAAGCAAGGATCTGGCGTTGAACGCCCAAAAGAAGCACAGTTCTGGCGTTCAGATGCCAGGAACAGATGAGGAGCTGGCGTCTAACGTCACTCCAGCTTCTAACTCTGGTACTCAATTGCCAGTGAGGGATCAGACACACACAAGTGCTGATGACAACCCATCTAAAAAGGCTTCTTCAACCACTTCTGTAGGAAATAAACCTACAGCAACTAAGGTTGAGGAATATAAAGCCAAGATACCTTATCCTCAAACACTCCGCCAAGAGGAGCAGGATAAACAATTTGCTCGCTTTGCAGATTATCTCAGGACTCTTGAAATAAAGATTCCATTTGTAGAGGCACTTGAGCAAATATCTTCTTATGCCAAGTTCATGAAAGAGATCTTGAGTCATAAGAAAGATTGGAGAGAAACTGAAAGAGTTCTCCTCACTGAAGAATGCAGTGCAGTCATTCTGAAAAGCTTTCCTGAAAAGCTTAAAGACCCTGAAAAAAGCATCTTCTGGGCGTTGAACGCCAGAAAGAAGCTCCTTCTGGGCGTTTAACGCCAGATTTACAGCGTCCTGGGCGTTCAGAAAAATGCCCAGTGACAAAGGAGTTCCTGGCGTTCAATGCCAGAAAGAAGCAACAGCTGGGCGTTGAACGCCCAGGAGAGGCAGCATTTGGGCGTTGAACGCCCAAAACATGCAGCGTTTGGGCGTTCAAACGCCAGGATGGTGGGGAGGAGGTGAATTCGTTTTTACTTCATATTTTTCATTCTAAATTTAATTTTCATGTTTCAATTCATGATTTCTTGCATAAACATGTTAAGAACCCTGATTTCTAAAATCCCTAATTTCTAAAAACCCTATTTTAAAATATCAAATGTATCTTAATCCATAAGCACAAATCCTTTTTTATCCAATTCAACTCTTTTTCAAAATTTTCAAAATAAATCTATCTCTTTTCATTCAAAAATCTTTTCAAATAATCAATATCTTTTTTCAAACCTCCATACTATCTTTTTCAAAAATCCAAATCTATCTTTTTCAAATATCTTTCATATCTTTTCAATTTTAAATCATATCTTCTATCTTATCTTTCTTTGTATTTTTGAAAAAAACCCACCCCCCTCTCCCTTTAAATATGGGTTCGGCCTCCCTCCCCTCCCATCCACAATTACACCTAGCTCTCCTTGTCTCCCTCTCCTTCTTTTCTTTTTGCTTGAGGACAAGCAAACCTCTAAGTTTGGTGTGCCTATCCATGATCACTAAGATCATGGCTCCTAAAGGAAAATAACCCACTCCAAGAGGCAAGAAAGAGAGCGTTCCAAAACCACTTTGGAATCAAGGGAAGTTCTTAACTAAAGAACATTCAGACTATTATTACAAAATAATGGGTCTAAGATCAGTGATCCCGGAAGTTAGATTCGATCTGAAAGAAGATGAATATCCGGAGATCCAGGAGCAAATCCGAATCAAGAACTGGGAGATCCTAGCTAATCCTGAAACGAAAGTGGGAAGGAATATGGTCCAGGAGTTCTATGCTAATATGTGGCAAACAGACAGGCAAAGACTATCTGGATCTGCTATCTATGACTATCGGACCTTGGTCAGAGGAAAGATTGTTCATACCCACCTTGACAAGATCAGGGAGATCTTAAAGCTACCTCAGCTGAAAGATGATCTAGACTCCTTCAATAGGAGAATGATGAGAACAGACAAGGGCCTGGATAAGATTCTAGAGGATATATGTATCCCTGGAGCCAGGTGGACTACCAGCACGAAGGGTGTCCCAAATCAACTCAAAAGAGAAGATCTCAAACCAGTAGCCAGAGGATGGCTGGACTTCATTGGGTATTCTCTGCTGCCCACTAGCAACCGTTCTGAAGTCACTATTAGAAGACCAGTGATGATCCATTGCATCATGATGGGAAAAGAAGTGGAAGTTCATCAACTGATTTCAACTGAATTCTACAAAATTGCAAACAAAAATTCCAAAGTTGCCAGGTTGGCTTATCCAAGCTTGATTTCTATGCTCTGCAAGGACGCTGGAGTAAGGATGGGAATAACTGAGTATATCTCAGTTGAACAGCCAATCACCAAAGCATCAATGGAAAAAATAACAAGCACAGGATGACCCCATCAAGAAGAAAACACAGGAATTTCTCCCAGAAATCCCTCAATCTGAATACTGGGAGTATCTTGAAACATCTATTACCAAGATGCAAGAAGCTATGGAACAAATAAAGAAAGAACAGAAGGAACAAAGTAGCATTCTTCGCTATTTGCTTAAAGAACAGGAGGAGCAAGGGCGTGATTTAAGGGAATTGAAGCGCCAGAAATTATCTCTTGAAGGACCAAGCACCCCGTAGATTAGAGGAACATCCACTTTCCAGAACAAAGGTTGTTAAATTCTAATTTTTGCTTTAACTCTGTGATAGTTTTCATTATAGGAGTTTACCTTAGAAAGTAGATATAAGTAGTAGTAATTAGCATACCTATTTTGATCTTAATTTCAATTAAGTTATAATTTATTTTTCTCATCATCAGCAAACATGAATAAAATAGTAGATCTTTAGAATAAGAGGCAATAAATTTTGAGTTTTTAACAAGAAAAATTCTAATTATTTACATGTGGTGGCAATGCTTTTTGTCTTCTGAATGAATGCTTAAACAGTGCATATGTCTTTTGAATTTGATGTTTAAGACTGTTAAATATGTTGGCTCTTGAAAGAATGATGAACATGAGACATGTTATTGATAATCTGAAAAATCATAAAAATGATTCTTGAAGCAAGAAAAAGCAGCAAAGAACAAAGCTTGCAAAAAAATAAAAAAATAAAAAAAATAAAAAAATAAAAAAAAATTAGAGAAAGAAAAAGAGAAAGCAAGTAGAAAAAGCCAAAGCTCTTAAAACCAAAAGGCAGGAGCAAAAAGCCAATAGCCCTTAAAACCAAAAGACAAGGGTAATGAAAAGGATCCAAGGCTTTGAGCATCAGTGGATAGGAGGGCCTAGAGGAATAAAATCATGGCCTAAGTGGCTAAACCAAGCTGTTCCTAACCATGTGCTTGTGGCGTGAAGGTGTCAAGTGAAAACTTAAGACTGAGCGGTTAAAGTCAAGGTCCAAAGCAAAAAGAAGAGTGTGCTTAAGAACTCTGGACACCTCTAATTGGGGACTTTAGCAAAGCTGAGTCATAATCTAAAAAGGTTCACCCAATTATGTGTCTGTGGCATTTATGTATCCGGTGGTAATACTGGAAAACAAAGTGCTTAGGGCCACGGCCAAGACTCATAAAGTAGCTGTGTTCAAGAATCATCATACTGAAATAGGAGAATCAATAACACTATCTAAATTCTAAGTTCCTATAGATGCCAAGCACTCTGAGCTTCAATGGATAAAGTGAGGTGCCAAAACTGTTCGGAAGCAAAAAGCTACTAGTCCCGCTCATCTAATTAGAATCTGAGCTTCACTCAAAAACTCTAAGACATTATTGCTTCTTGACTTATTAATATTCTATTTTATTTATCTATTTGCTTGGAGAAAAGCAACAGTTTAAGTTTGGTGTTGTGATGAGCGGATATTTTATACGCTTTTTGGGGTTAATTTCATATATTTTTAGCATGTTTTAGTTAGTTTTTAGTTTATTTTCATTAGTTTCTATGAAAAATTTATATTTCTAAACTTTACTATGAGTTTGTGTGTTTTTCTGTAATTTTAGGTATTTTCTAGCTGAAATTGAGGGAGCTGAGCAAAAATCAGATTCAGGCTGAAAAAGGACTGCTGATGCTGTTGGATTCTGACCTCTCTGCACTCGGAATGGAATTTCTGGAGCTACAGGAGTCTAAATGGCGCGCTTCCAATTGCGTTAGAAAGTAGACATCCAGGGCTTTCCAGCAATATATAATAGTCCATACTTTGCTCAAGGATAGACGACGTAAACTGGCGTTCAACGCCAGTTCTATGTTGTAGTCTGGCGTCCAGCGCTAGAAACAAGTTGCAAGTTGGAGTTCAACACCAGAAAAGGATCCAAAGCTGGCGTTGAACGCCCAAAACAGCCCTATGCACGTGATTAGCTTAAGTCTCAGCCCCAGCACACACCATGTGGGCCCCAGAAGTGGATTTCTGCACTATCCATCATAGTTTACTCATATTCTGTAAACCTAGTTTACTAGTCTAGTATTTAAACAACTTTTAGAGACTTATTTTGGATCTCTCATGACATTTTAGATCTGAACTTTGTACCTTTTCACGGCATGAGTCTCTAAACTCCATTGTTGGGGGTGAGGAGCTCTGCTGTGTCTCGATGAATTAATGCAAGTATTTCTGTTTCCATTCAAACATGCGTGTTCCTATCTAAGATATCCATTCGCACTTCAATATGAATGTGATGAACGTGACAATCATCATCATTCCCCCACGAACGCATGCCTGACAACCACTTCCGTTCCACCGTAGAATGAATGAATATCTCTTGGATCTCTTAATCAGAATCCTCGTGGTATAAGCTAGATTGATGGCAGCATTCAAGAGAATCCGGAAAGTCTAAACCTTGTCTGTGGTATTCCGAGTAGGATTCAGGGATTGAATGACCGTGACGAGCTTCAAACTCGAGAGTGCTGGGCGTAGTGACAGACGCAAAAGGATAGTAAATCCTATTCCGGTACGATTGAGAACCTGCAGATGATTAGCCGTGCGGTGACAGCGTATTTGGACCCTTTTCACTGGAAGGATGGATGGTAGCCATTGACAACGGTGATCCACCAACACACTGCTTGCCATAGGAGGACGTGTGTGCATGAATCAGAAAACAGAGGAAAGCAAAATTTCAGAAGACAAAGCATCTCCAAAACTCCAACATATTCTCCATCATTGCATACAAGTATAATTTGTGTTCTGCCCTTTTATTCCTTGCAATCAAATTTGATAAGTGAATTATTTTATTGTTTTCCTGACTAAGAGTTACAAGGTAACCATAGATTGCTTCAAACCAACAATCTCCGTGGGATCGACCCTTACTCACGTAAGGTATTACTTGGACGACCCAGTGCACTTGCTGGTTAGTAGTACGAGTTGTAAAAAGTGTGATTTACAATTCGTGCACCAATGTCCCAGAAAGCTACTGATTGCCTTTACATTGGCAGGTGGTGGTAATTTTTCAATTACTTCCACTTTAGCTTGATCCACCTCTATTCCCTTGTTTGAAATTTTATGCCCAAGGACAATTCCTTCAGTCACTATGAAGTGACATTTTTCCCAGTTTAAAACTAGGTTCGTCTGTTGGCATCTTTTCAGAACAAGTGCTAAATGGTCAAGACAGGAGCTGAATGAGTCTCCAAATACTGAAAAGTCATCCATGAGGACTTCCAGAAATTTTTCTACCATATCAGAGAAGATAGAGAGCATGCATCTCTGAAAAGTTACAGGTGCATTGCATAGACCAAAGGGCATCCTTTTGTAGGCAAATACTCCAGAAGGACATGTGAATACTGTTTTCTCTTGGTCCTGAGGATCCACTGCAATTTGGTTGTAACCTAAATAGCCATCCAAAAAGTAGTAATATTCATGACCTGCTAGTCTCTCTAGCATCTGGTCTATGAATGGTAAAGGAAAGTGATCCTTTCGGGTGGCTGTATTGAGCCTTCTGTACTCAATACACATACGCCACCCTGTAACTGTTCTTGTAGGAACCAGTTCATTCTTTTCATTATGAACCACTGTCATGCCTCCCTTCTTGGGGATAACGTGGACAGGGCTCACCCAGGGGCTACCAGAAATAGGATAAATAATCCCAGCCTCTAGTAACTTAGTGACCTCTTTCTGCACCACTTCCTTCATGGCTGGATTTAGTCGCCTTTGTGGTTGAACCACTGGCTTAGCATCATCCTCCAATAGGATCTTGTGCATGCATCTTGCTGGGCTAATGCCCTTAAGGTCACTTATGGACCACCCAAGAGCTGTCTTGTGTGTCCTTAGCACTTGAATTAGTGCTTTCTCTTCCTGTGGATTTAAAGCAGAGCTTATGATCACTGGAAAAGTGTCACCCTCTCCCAGAAATGCATATTTCAGGGATGGTAGTAGTGGTTTGAGCTCGGGTTTAGGAGGTTTCTCCTCTTCCTGAGGGATTTTCAGAGGTTCTTTTATTTCCTCTGATTCTTCCAGATCAGGCTGAACATCTTTAAAGATGTCCTCTAGCTCTGATTCAAGACTTTCAGTCATATTGACCTCCTTCAACAGGGAGTCAATAATATCAACGCTCATGCAGTCAATTGACGTGTCTGGATGCTGCATAGCTTTGACAATATTTAACTTGAACTCATCCTCATTGACTCTAAAGGTCACTTCCCCTTTTTGGACATCAATGAGAGTTCGTCCAGTTGCTAGAAAAGGTCTTCCTAGAATCAGAGTTGCACTCTTGTGCTCCTCCATTTCCAGCACTACAAAATCAGTGGGAAAGCCAAATGGCCCAACCTTGACAATCATGTCCTCAATGATGCCTGATGGATATTTAATGGAGCCATCAGCAAGTTGAAGACATATCCGGGTTGGTTTGACCTCTTCAGTCAAGCCAAGCTTTCTGATGGTGGATGCAGGTATTAGATTGATACTGGCTCCAAGGTCACATAGAGCTATCTTAGTACAAGCACCCTCTATTGTGCATGGTATCATAAAGCTCCCTGCATCTTGAAGCTTCTCTGGTAAGCTTTTCAGAATGACTGCACTGCATTCTTCAGTGAGAAACACTTTTTCAGTTTCTCTCCAATCCTTCTTATGACTTAAGATCTCTTTCATGAACTTAGCATAAGAGGGTATTTGCTCAAGTGCCTCTGCAAATGGGATCTTTATCTCAAGAGTCCTGAGATAGTCTGCAAAGCGGGCAAATTGTTTATCCTGCTCCACTTGGCAGAGTTTCTGAGGATAAGGCATCTTGGCTTTATATTCTTCAACCTTAGTTGCTACAGGTTTATTCCCTACAGAGGTGGTTGGAGAAGCCTTCTTAGAGGGGTTACTATTAGCACTTGCAGGTGTCTGATCCCTCATTGGCATTTGAACACCAGGATTGGGTGCTGGATGGGCGTTTAACGCCAGCTTCCCACCCTTTTCTGGCGTTTGAACGCCAGAACTGGACAAGGAATGGGCGTTTAACGCCAACTTTTCCCCCTTTTCTGGCGTTTGAACAACAGAGTTATTCCTCTCTGGGCTCTTGATGTCCTCAGAGGGATTTTGGGCAGTGGTTTGGTCATCCTCTGTCATTTGTTCATTTCTTGACTTTTTGCTACTTTGAGCTGAGTTATTCAATGTCTTTCCGCTCCTTAGTTGGACAGCTTGGCATTCTTCTGTTATCTGTTTAGATAGCTGCTGTCTTGTTTGATTCAATTGTGCTTCTATATTCTTGTTAGCATTTTTAGTGTCTTGGAGCATCTCTTTGAATTCTGCTGATTGTTTTGTCATAAGGAGTAATTGCTGATTAAGTTCAACAATCTGTTCTTGAGGATTGGGATCAGTAGTTACTGCCATAGCCTCTTCTTTTATGGAGGACTCACTGTTTGAGTACAGATGTTGATTTCTAGCAACTATATCTATGAGCTCTTGAGCTTCTTCAATTATTTTTCTCATGTGTATAGATACACCAGCTGAGTGGTCTAGGGACATCTGAGCTTTTTCTGTAAGCCCATAGTAGAAGATGTCTAACTGTACCCACTCTGAAAACATTTCAGAGGGGCATTTCCTTAGCATCCCTCTGTACCTCTCCCAGGCATTATAAAGGGATTCATGATCCTCTTGTTTAAAGCCTTGGATGTCCAGCCTTAGCTGTGTCATCCTTTTTGGAGGGTAAAATTAATTCAAGAATTTGTCTATTAACTGTCTCCATGTTTTTATGCTTGCTGTGGGTTGGTTATTTAACCACCTCTAAGCTTGATCTTCTACAGCAAATGGAAACAGTAATAATCTGTAGACATTCTGATCCACTTCTTTATCACATACTGTGTCAGCAATTTGTAAGAACTGTGCCAGAAACTCAGTAGGTTCTTCTTGTGGAAGACTGGAATACTGGCAATTCTGCTGCACCATGATAATAAGCTGAGGGTTTAACTCAAAGCTGCTTGCTTTGATGGGAGGTATACAGATGCTACTCCCAAATGCAGCTGTAATTGGGTTAGCATATGACCCCAGAGTCCTTCTGGACTATTCACTTCCACTTAGGTCCATGATGAGCTCTTGAGCTTCTTCAATTATTTTTCTCATGTGTATAGATACACCAGCTGAGTGGTCTAGGGACATCTGAGCTTTTTCTGTAAGCCCATAGTAGAAGATGTCTAACTGTACCCACTCTGAAAACATTTCAGAGGGGCATTTCCTTAGCATCCCTCTGTACCTCTCCCAGGCATTATAAAGGGATTCATGATCCTCTTGTTTAAAGCCTTGGATGTCCAGCCTTAGCTGTGTCATCCTTTTTGGAGGGTAAAATTAATTCAAGAATTTGTCTATTAACTGTCTCCATGTTTTTATGCTTGCTGTGGGTTGGTTATTTAACCACCTCTAAGCTTGATCTTCTACAGCAAATGGAAACAGTAATAATCTGTAGACATTCTGATCCACTTCTTTATCACATACTGTGTCAGCAATTTGTAAGAACTGTGCCAGAAACTCAGTAGGTTCTTCTTGTGGAAGACTGGAATACTGGCAATTCTGCTGCACCATGATAATAAGCTGAGGGTTTAACTCAAAGCTGCTTGCTTTGATGGGAGGTATACAGATGCTACTCCCAAATGCAGCTGTAATTGGGTTAGCATATGACCCCAGAGTCCTTCTGGACTATTCACTTCCACTTAGGTCCATGATTGCAAATTAAAAGAAAAAGATATGATTGAAGAAATTAAAAAGATTTGATTTTTGAAAAAGATTTAAAAAAATCAATTTTTGAAATTAGAATTTTGACTTGACTAAAAAAAAGATATGATTTGAAAATCTTTGATTAATTTTAATGCAAAATTTCGAAAATAATGAGAAAATTAAGGAAAAGATATTTTTCTGATTTTTGAATTTTAATGAGAAAAGAGAAAAACAACAAAATGACACTAAACTTAGAAATTTTAGATCAAAACAATGAAAACAAACAAGAAAACTTTGAATGTCAAGATGAACACCAAGAACACTTTGAAGATCCAGATGAACACCAAGAACAAATTTTTGAAAAAATTTAAGTAAATAAAAGCACAAGGGACACCAAACTTAAAATTTTTAAAAAACCAAACTCAAATTTTCGAAAATTTTAAAGAAAAACAACAAGAAGACACCAAACTTAAAATTTTAAAAATCAAGAAAGCACTAAACACATGCAAATTTCGAAAAAATAAAAGAAAGTAAAAGCATGCAATTGACACTAAACTTAAAATATGAAACTAAACTCAAACAAAAGACTCTAAACCAACAAAAATAAAATACTCCGGCAACGGCGCCAAAACCTTGGTGCACGAAATTACAATCACACTTTTGTAACTCCGCACAACTAACCAGCAAGTGCACTGGGTCGTCCAAGTAATACCTTACGTGAGTAAGGGTCGATCCCACGGAGATTGTCGGCTTGAAGCAAGCTATGGTTATCTTGTAACTCTTAGTCAGGATATCAATAATTCTCAGATTTAATTGTAAAAAGTAAAAGAACATGAAATAAATACTTGTTATGCAGTAATGAAAAATAGGTTGAGGCTTTGGAGATGCTTTGTCTTCTGAAACTCTGCTTTCCTATTGTCTTCTTCTTCATGCACGAAAGACTCCTTCCATGGCAAGCTTTATGTTGGGCATCACCGTTGTCAATGGCTACATCCTGTCCTCTCAGTGAAAATGTTCCAAATGTGCTATCACCGTGATGCACGAAAAACTTGTCTCTCAACAAATTTCCTTCGGCAAGTGTACCGAATTTGTCGTCAAGTAAAAACTCACAATAGAGTGAGGTCGAATCCCACAAGGATTGATTGATCAAGCAACTTTAACTAGAGGAATGTTCTAGTTGAGCGAATCCAGAATTTGAGTTGAGAATTGCAGAAAATTAAATGGTAGGAAAGTAAATAACAGAAAAGTAAATGCTGAAAATGAAGAACTGAATGTAAATGACGGAAAGTAAATTGCAGAATTGTAAATGGGAATGGGGGAATTGCTCATAAGAGTAAACAACAGAAATTAAAGAGAATGGGTAAGATCAGAAATGGGGAGTTCATTGGGCTCAGGAGATGTTGCATTCTCCGGATCAATTTCATTTTCATCTCTTCCTCAATCAATGCACTCATTGATCTCCTTGGCAGTCTTAAGTGATCGAATTACAATTCCTTGTAATTCAATCTCTCAAATCTTGATCAATAGCCAATTCCTTGGTCAATTGCTCATGAAAAGAGATGAAGTATGGTCACTGATTATACCACATGCATTTCCCAAATCAAGTGTTGAGAGGATTATAGTCACATATCCATCCAAACCCAATTTGGTCTAGCATGAGAAAGCATTTCTAGCATGATCTCTTCATTCCTCTTTCAAGGTTCAGAAGAGATCCAACTATGAATAGCTTCTTTTCCAAGATAACTACCCAATTGGATGAAGATCGAAAGCTTTCAAGTAAAATCAAGAGAAAAGATAGAAGAAGAATAATGAAAACTAGTATTGATCCATCAAATTACAACAGAGCTCCCTAACCCAATGAAAGGGGTTTAGTTGTTCATAGCTCTAGAAAATGAAAACAAAGATGGAAAATACATGATGAAACTAGAAGTGCAGAGAAAGTAAAATACAGAGAGTAATTCTATGCCCAAAAAGGCTCCCTATATTTTCCAACTCCCTAAATAATTCAAAGCTACTCCTATATATACTACTCTTTTGCTCTTCTAGTTGGCTCTTCAAGTCTTGGGTCTGGGCCTTTGGATCTTGAGTTTGAAGCAGTTATCTTCTTCATTGGGCTTGGCTTTACTTGTAGGGAGAAAGTGTGAAGTGGGCAGAGACTTTAGCTCAGGACGTTAGTGGTGTTAACGTTCAGTGAAAATATGGGTTCGAGAACGTTACTGACATTCAACTTTTTCACTAACGTTCCTCACCCAAGTAAGAGCCACGTTAACCTCAACGTTAGTGGCACAAACGTTGCCACTAACGTTGCCACTAACGTTGCCTCTATGTCCTTCGCGCACGTTATTGGGACTCAACTTTCCCAATAACGTTGAGAAGCCTCCCCCTTCCCTACATTAGAGTCCACGTTAATTTAGTTAACGTGGCTCTTGTAACGTAGGCTTGCCAACCTTCGAGAACGTTAGTGACACTTAACATTGTCACTAACGTTCCAATGTGCCCCTTAGCTCCCACGTTAGAGTCCACGTTAACTAGGTTAACGTGGCTTCTAACGTGGCTGTGCTAGCCATCTCCAACGTTAGTGACAATGTTGAATGTCACTAACGTTGGCTCATCATCCTTCTCCTCACGTTAAATTAACGTGGCTCATGGTGGCAAGTGTGGGCACCTTCCAATGTTAGTGACAATGTTGGGTGTCACTAACGTTGGCGATCACCTTCCTTCTTCACGTTAGCTTCCACGTTAACTAGGTTAACGTGGGAGTTAACGTGGCTTATTGGGGCTTGTGTGGGTTCCTTCCAACATTAGTGACAATGTTTGGTGTCACTAACGTTGTCGACCACTTTGTTTTCTCACGTTAGCTTCCACGTTAACTAGGTTAACGTGGAAGTTAACGTGGCTTAATGTGACTTGGCAAACGTTAGTGATAATGTTGAATGTCACTAACGTTGGCTTCCCCCCTTTCTTCTTAACGTTAGAGGCCACGTTAACTAAGTTAACGTGGCAACTAACGTGGCCACTTATGAGCTTGGTCCAACGTTAGTGATAATGTTAAGTGTTACTAACGTTGGCTCCATTTCCTTTCTTCCACGTTAGAGTTCACGTTAACTTAGTTAGCATGACTCTTAACGTGGGCAATGATGGCTTCGAAAGCGTTATTGGCAATTACTTTTCTCATTAACTTTGCAAGTTACTCCCATTCCACGTTAGTGTTAACGTTAGTGTAACTAACGTAGCCACTAATGTGGTTCTTCTTTTCTTCCTTTGTCCTGAAATCAAGCCATAAAGTGCATCAAAGTTCTAGTCCAAGTCATGGGAAATGCAACATCCAATTTGTCCTTAAATTTATGCAAAATCCTCATGAAATCATGTAAAGTGCACAATGTATACTTGAATCAAGATGTAAGTGAATATCTACCCAAAACTATCTTATTTCCTAAGGAAATGCATGGAACTACCCTAAAAACAGTAAAGAAAAGGTCAGTGAAACTGGCCAAAATGCCCTGGCATCACAACACCAAACTTAAAGCTTGCTTGTCCCTAAGCAAGTACTGGAACAAGAGAATGATGAATGGAATGCCAAGAGAAATGAGTCATTCTTGTGGAAGTCATGTCCCTGGTTTTATGGTGGTTTCATGCATAGCAACTTAGGTTCATTCCTGGCTTTCAGACCTTTATCATGTCCTAGAATACTCACTGTGATTGCATCCCATGAGATTTTTATTCATTGATCCTTTTGTTGTTATTTCAGGGCTTATTTTTGTTCTTAAGCTAAGTGCTCTGTAAGGGGGCAACTCTTTAAAATAAGCTTTCAGCTAACACTCCTGAACCAGTTGGTTCAAGGTGCTAAGTGTTGAAGCACTCCTAAGGACTTACTTGCTCAAGTCTCTCCCCCATACATACACACCACAGGCATATAGTTTATTTATTTTCTTTTCTTGAGACCTTGGTGTCCAGCACCTTTTTGGGTTACTAAATGTTCTGTAGTGAGGGTTACTCTTGATAGTGGACTTTCAGCTGATAATCCCGAGTTAGTTAACCCAAGTTACCAAGTGATAAGGCACCCCTAAGAGCTTATTCATCCAAGTAGATCCCTCACACAGGAGCACCACAGACACATGCCTCAAGATTAAAACCATTGGTGCCTAGCCTTATTGCTTACTCTTTTTCTTTTGTTTTTCAACCTTTATTATTCTTTCCCTTTTTCTTATTAGGATCTTCTTATTTAGCTAGTCTCACGGGGTGTATTCAAGGCATATGATTCAGGACAGATAGTTGTCTTCCCACCTTATGGTTGAACCAACTTAGCTAACTTATGACTATACCATAAACTCATGAACTTATTCCATAGTATGAACTCCTCTCTAGTCTTTAAAAACACTCATTCTCTCTTTTTTCATTTGATTCAAAGGGACAAACATACAAGTAAGTAAAGTAAGGGTGCAGTGACATAAAAACCAGCAAACATAGACCTTTTCAACACAAAAACTTAAAAGACAGAATTTAAAAAGGTTTAAACATAACATGGAAGCAAGTTCTATTTCATACAAGATCTTCCTTATTCAAAGCATAGAAAAAGATGGACTAAAGAAGGAACTCCACCATCTTTTACTCATGTGGTTGCCCATGCTCTCCTCCTTGCTTGTCCTCTTGATTGCTTGTACTCCCACTCCCTTTGCCTTTTCCAATCAGCTTCTTCCAGAAACCACCATCTTCCATCTTCTTCTTGAGTGTTTTCTTCTGCTGTTTCACCTTCCTCTCTTCTTGTTCTACAAAATCTTTTTGGACCTCATCATATGTAGGGATGGCATAGTGTAGATGATGCATATTACTAGACATGTAGTTCAACTTGGCCTGAGTGTTTATGTTGAACTCCTCCCTATGTAGCTGCCGTCCTTCATTAAGTACACTGAACTCATTGAATGCTCTCATCTGAGCTAGTTGCCACTGATTGAGTTCTTGCAAATGCTTATCTTGATGTTCTTGTCTCGCAGTAACTTGGTGGATGGCTTGAGTGAGTTGGGAGTATTGTTCCTGTTGCTGCTCCATCTGTTGTTTCTGCCACTCCTCTTGTTGGCTCATCCATTTAGATTGAAGCAGCAGTATTTGCTCTTGTCCTTCCATCTGTCTCATCCCCAAATCTTCAATGGCCCTTAGAAGGTGATTCATATTCACGTTGGCTGGGTTATGATGCTCTTCTTGTTGATATTCTTCTTGATGAGGCTCCTCTTGGTGAGCTACTCTTTTTGACTTTGGCTTTCCTATGTGAGGTCTTCTTTGTTGTTGGGCTGGTGTCACATAAGTTAGCCGCTGAAAGCTCATCAGCCTCCCCGGATTTAACCAATCTGCATTTCAATCCTCGAAGATAACCTTGGCCTTCGTGCACAATCTGAGGATGGTGCTGGCGTACCAAAGCCTGGCACCCGAATCAATCTTCTCAACTGACTCTTGAATCCTCTCTACTATAAGCTCGTGCATATTTATATCTCCACCTTGTACTAAGCAATGTACCATAGTAGCCCGATTGACATTGACCTCAGAATTGTTCGCTGCTGGTAAGATAGATCTCCTCACAAGTTCAAACCATCCCTTGGCCTCAGGGCTGAAGTCTCCTCTCTTGATGAACCTGGGTCTCTTATCCGCATATCTTTTCCAGTCAGCTCCTATAACACATATGTCGTTCACAATTTGTTCGATTTCATCATCATCAGGGCTCTTACTTACTCTTGCTTGATAACTAAGCTCATCAAAATGTGGTGATTTTAGGTGCAGAGTTCTTGTTATAGCATTTGGGCTGAAGTCCACCTCCTGTCCTCTTACATAGCTTTTGAAGGTTGGGGCCTTGGTTTTGTCTTCTCTAACCACATTCGCATAGAACTCTTTGATGAGTTTTACATTGATCTTTCCCTCTGGATTCGTGAGCCCTTGCCACCCTCTTTGCTCAATTTTCTCCCGAATCTGTGGGCACTCGTCTTCATTTATTTGGAAGGTTAATTCGGGCAGTATCTTTTTGAGCTTTATCCGCTCAAACTATTGTTCATGGAAGGTAGTTTTGAACCTCTTCTCATCAAAAGGAATGCTCACCATTGGTTCCTTCCTCTTTTGCCTCTTGGAGCTTGATGATGCCATGAATTTGAGTTGCTGTGTGAAGGGGTTTGAAGGTAAGGATGGATGAAAAATTTGGTTGGTTAGGATGAGGTGTGATGAAGAGGTTTTGGACGTCGAAAGTGTGGATTGTGGAGAGTGGAAATTTGAGTGTGAAGGGTAAGTATGCACTAGGACTCACTTATATAGGGAGGTGAGGAAGAGATGAAAGGTGTGGATTGATGGGGTTGGTGTATGATGAACGGATGGGGTTTTGTATGGAATAAGCACGAGGATTACCAACTTTATGATGGAGTTGGTTCAGTTTCCACATTTGTTCTTCTTCCAATGTTGCATGGCAACCATTCCCAATGCATTCCTCCTTGAGGGACGTGTGTAGTACCCTCTTCATGAAGTGGCCGAGCCTTCTTCATTCAATTGTCCAATCAATCTCCTTCAATGCTCCTCTCCTTTTCCCTATAAAATAAGAAAAATTAATGTCCTAAAAAGTATTTAAACTTTACGGCTAAAATAAAAAGAAGAAAAGATTTTGTTTATTCATGAACTCCAAATAACTAACTAACTAACTGTGTATCCTTATATGCACATTGGTGGCACCATGGGGTGACACCAAACTTAGTTTCAAGCATTGTGATGAAGAGGTTGTTGTTCAAAGCACCAAGACTAGCATGCTTTGGGTTGCATTCATGCTTTCTTGGCATGCTTTAAAAACCAAACTTGTTCTTCACTATATACTGCATTTTAAGGATTTCACCAAGTTTTTGTCAAGTTTGGGTCGGAATTCACGAATATTGACTTATTCACTATTTTCTAAAAGCATATAAAACATGGGTTGCCTCCCATGAAGCGCTTCTTTAGCGTCACTAGCTTGACGTTTCTCCCTCATCAGGGTGGTTGGTAGTGCTTAAAGTCCTCCCCTCTTGCCTTGGACTTATATCCATTGGTTGTATCAATGATCTCCACATGTTCCAAGGAGAGAACTCTGTTGATAGTGAAGACCTTAGGTAACTGAGATGGTACAGTTGGGAGATTAGGGGGGATATCTGGGAAGTAAGCTGAGATCACTTTATCCCCTGGAGAGAAGCCTTCCGTAGGGATCTTCTTGTTCCTCCACCCCCTTGGTACCTTCTTCCTTGTCCCTTTTGATGTTGCCTTGCTCTTGGTGACTTCTTCTTCTAAGGAATTTTGTTGTTGTCTTCACATGTCTCTGGTGGTTTAGGTTCCTCCAGCTTTTCCTTGAGTTGTGACAACTGCTTATTTCCTTGTTCATCAACCAAGGGTTTTCCAAGGTGGGATGGTTGTCCTTCAGTGCTTGCTTCCTCTTTCAGCATCTCATTATGATCTTTGTTTGGTTCTTTGTTTTCTTGGTCTGCTTCTTGTGAGAGTTTGAAGACATTAAAGCTGAGTCGTTCATCATGGATCCTCAATATTAGCTCCCCTCGCTCCACATCTATGAGTGCTCTGGCAGTAGCCAAGAATGGTCTTCCCAATATGATTGGGTGAGTGTGGCTCTCTTCCATGTCCAAGACAACAAAGTCTATGGGAAGAAAGTATTTCCCAACCTTTAACAACATATTTTCCACCACCCCTATTGCTTGTTTTTGAGTTTTGTCAGCCAGCCTGATGACTACATCTGTGGGCAATATCTCATTGATCTGCAGCCTCTTTACCAGGGATAGGGGCATTAAGTTGATGCTGGCTCCCAAATCACAGAGTGCATTATCAAATATTATTTCTCCTATGGCACAGGGGACATGAAAACTTCCTGGATCTTTTGTTTTTGTAGGCAACTGCGGTTGAATGAGGGCACTGCACTCCTTGTTCATCACTATAGTTTGGCCTCCCTTGAGTGAGCTTTTCCTGGGAAGCAGCTCCTTTAAATACTTGATGTATGCAGGCATTTGTTGAATAGTCTTGATGAATGTTATGTTGACATGCATAGATGCAAACAAATCTAGAAACCTTGAGTATATTCTCTTCTCCACAGCACCAATGAGCAGTTGGGGAAAAGGTGCATAGAGTCTCAGCAGCTCCTGTTGTGAGATTTCTGGTTCTTGATGATCTTTTTCCTTCTTCTCTACTGAGGTATCTTCAGGTTGTTCTGACAGCTAGCTTGGCTTGTCTTCAGTCTCCTTATCACTTATAGTGACCATTTTGCAATCTTCCCATCTTACTTTCTTTGTTTCACCTCTCGGATTCTTCTCTGTGTCAATTGGGAATCCATCTGTGGGTTTGGGAATTTGCTCAGAGAGATACCCCACTTGAGATTCCAACCTCTTGATTGTGTCTCTGATAAATCACTATTTCATGGTTTATCTTGTGCTCATTTGAGTGGTTTTTATCTAATCTTTACCCACCTATTCATACTATTTGCATGGTTTAACATTTGCCTTCCTAATTATGTGCTTTGATTGAAAACATGCTTCTTTGATCTTATATTTTCTTATTATTAATCCTTTCTTATTACCATTAGATGCCTTGATATGTGTGTTAAGTGCTTTCAGAGATTACAGGGCAGGAATGGCTCAGAGGATGGAAAGGATGCATGCAAAAGTGGAAGGAATACAAGAAGTTGAAGAAATTGCTAAGCTGTCCAGCCTGACCTCTTCGCACTCAAATGGCTATAACTTTAGCTACAGAGGTCCAAACAACGCGATTCCAGCTGCGTTGGAAAGCTAACGTCCGGGGCTTCGATTTGATATATAATATGCCATAGTTACCCTGACGCTAAGCAACGCAAAAGCGTGATCCACGCGGATGCGTCGCATCTGCGAACTTCAATCTGCGCGGCCGCGTGGGCGACGCCTCCGCGTCACTTGCCCGCAACCTGAACGTACCAGAATATGCTGGGGGCGATTTCTGGGCTATTTTTGACCCAGTTTGTGGCCCAGAAAACACAGATTAGAGGCTATAAAGTGGGAGAATGCATCCATTCATCAGAGTCTCTGACAATTCACAATTTTAGGAGTAGATGTAGTTTTTAGAGAGAGAGGTTCTCTCCTCTCTCTTAGGATTAGGATTTAGGACTTCTCTTAGTTTTAGGAGTGACTCTCAATCCCAGGTTCCTTATTTTTATTTATTTCTCCAATTTAATTTGTATGTCAGATTTAAGTTCTTTTGTGAATGCAATTTGAGGTAATTTCAGACTTAATTTTGCTTTGCTTTATTTATATGAATGCTTTTAACTTAATTTAGATATTTTCCCTTTTGGCCTTGGTTAAGAAATCAGTAACTCAGGAATTATCCAACTCAATAGCATGATTGATAATTGTTATCCTTGCTAATTGAATTGATCTTCAATAATCCCAATCTTTTCTTAGGAATTAACTAGGATTCAAAGATCTAACTAATTAGTCGCTTGACCTTCCCTTGTTATAGGGAAGGTTAACTAAATGGAATTAAGATTCAGTTTTCATCATCATTGATAAGGATAACTAGACTGGACTTCCAATTTCTCATACCTTGTCAAAAGTTTATTTTACATTTATTTATTTATTTTTATTGTTTTGAAAATATACCTGTGCCCATTGCCCAAACTCCAAATTTCCCCAATTTACAAACTCATAACCAATAATAAGAACATACCTCCCTGCAATTCCTTGAGAAGACGACCCGAGGTTTAAATACTCGGTTATCAATTTTAAAGGGTTTGTTACTTGTGACAACCAAAACGTTTGTAAGAAGGGATTTCTATCAGTTTAGAGACTATATCTACAACGCGACTGTTTTTATGAAATTCTTTACTGGCAAAAATCCAAACGTCAAAATGGCGCCGTTGCTGGGGAATTGCAAACATGTGCCTTATTATTGGTTATTGTAAATTTTTTTCTTTTGCTTGTTTATTTGTTTTTATTTTTGTTTTTGTTTTTATTTTTTCTTTTCCATAATTTAAGAGGTTATTTGTTTTTATTTAGTTATTAAAAAAAATTTTCAATAATTTTGTTCTTAGTGTTCATCTTGATCTTCAAGTTGTTCTTCACGTTCATCTTGACCTTCAAGCTGTTCTTAGTTGTTTTCTTCGTTTTGATCTAAAAATTTGAAATTTGGTGTCATTTTATTATTTTTCTCTTTCCTCATTAAATTCAAAAATAGTTTTAATTAATTTTTTCAAAAAAAAAATAAAAAAAATTTCAGATTTTAAATTTCAAAATTCAAATTTCAAAAATTTAAAATTCAAATTTCAAAATTCAAATTTCAAAAATTTCAAATTTCAAAATTTAATTTTCAATTTCAAAATTTAAATAACCTTTTAATTTAAATTTATTTTTATTTTCATTTTTAATTTTTATTTACTACTATGAACTCTCACCCATTTGGCTATGAATCTGGTTACAATTATGTTGCAGGAAGAAGAAATTACATTGAGAACAGGCATCAAGGTTAGAACAATCAAAGATGGGAGGAGCCACAAGGATTTGATCAACCCTCATGGCAACAACCACCTCCAATGGACTATCAACAACAACCACCATATGCTTATGAACCCTTTCCTCAACACAACTTTGAACTACCACACTCACAAGCCAACTACCACCATTCACCTCCATATGACCCTAACCCTCAACCACCATACCAATCACCTTATGAGCCATATGAACCATATATAGAACCACCCCAATTCCAATCCAATCACTCCCAACCACCACCACTTTCTTTTGTAGCATGTCCAAGTCCGACAACCCGAGAAGCAGAGGATCGCCTAAGGGAAACAGTAATTAAATTTCAGGCAACCGTTCAACAACTGGGGCAAGTATTAATTCAATGGGCTTCTAGACGCTTAAATACACAAGGATCAGCCACAGCTCCATGTGGACAGTCTAGTGAAGAGCGTAGCATAAAGGAGATACCAGAAACCCCAGTGGACAAGACAGAGAATTAATTCGTATTAGAACAAGTGGAAGACGTTGTCATTGTTCAAGAAGAAGAAGTGGTTGAAGACTTAGGAGATGCAGAACCTCCATGGGAAAGTCAAGATATAGAGCCTCCTTCCAAGACGGTTGAAATTGATGCTGAGGAGGGTGTACAACCTCCAAAGCATATCATAGTTGAATACTTGGAAGAGGTTGATCAAGAGAGGAAGATTCAAGAAGAAGAAGCACAACCTCCCATGCCCTTGGAAAGAAATGAAGAGGAGATTAAATTGGAAGAGAGCTGCCAAGAGGAAGAGGTTGAAATTGAAGAAGCTTGCAAAGAGGTGGTAGTTATCAGAAAAGAGCACAAGGGAGTGGAACTTGCAATTTCATTAAAAATACCTCCCCCTAAGTTGCCATCATCCTTCACAACATTCAAGTGGGTAAAATTCATATCCCTTAGCTTTCTAATCCCACTTGAATATGGGCTACTAGAGACGGATGGTCAACTTAGAGCTCTTTGTGGCATTAAAAGTAAGAGGAAGATGGTCAGTGGTAAGAATTTTCCTGCAAGGTTCATCATGGTTGGAAGCTTTAAGTTTAAATGCAAAGGTTGGTGTAAAGCTCAACTGAATGGGTCTAGGAAGTTGTTTGGCCACTTATGTGAGAATTCAGAATGCTTGCCACCCGGATGGAACAATATTGCTCAACCAAAAGACGGGTGCAAAGGCAAGGTCTGGGACCCCGGAATCCATTCTATCAATCAACACTCTTGGGGCCTGGTCACTTGCTTTGACTTACTTGAAGGCTTTCTGCGCCAAGTTTGGGACCCCGGAGGTTACTGGAGATACAAACATTGGTGGAGATTCCTGGATGAATACAAGCATAAGCCACCATAACAGGAAGCTCATCAAATGTCCAACTTAAGGACTCTAACTAAAAGTGCTAGGTGGGAGACAACCCACCATGGTATAATCATTCCTTTCTCAATTTTAATTTTATTTAGTTTTGTTTGTTTTTGAATTTTATTTTATTTTGTTATATTGAACCTGGAGTTTTGCATCACATTCATATTAACACTGCATTCTGCATCATTTCAATTTAAAAAAAAAGCGAGCATGCGACACGACCGCATCAGAGACGCGTCCGCGTCGCAAGGAGAGGGGAGAAAATAAAAAAACGAACAGAGAGTCACGCTGGAGCGAGGCTGGAGGCGTGCCAGTGGCACAATTCATCCCACGTGACCGCGTCGCTAACGCGACTGCGTCATATGGGAATAATGGCCTCCCACGCGACCGCGTCACCCATGCGGCCGCGTGACCTGAAATCGGCGTAAAACGGGTGCATGGCCGAAAGTTGTGCTGGATTTGGGCTAGACTCGTGCTGGAAGCCCAAGCCTCACCATGCGAACGCGTGCCCCAAGCGTCCGCGTCATATCCCCATGATGGCCACTCACGCAATCGTGTCGACCACGCGATCACGTCACCCAGAATTTTGGCAAAAAGAGTTTCGAACAGAGAGTTGTGCGACCGCGAGGCTGCACTCGCGCCACTAGCACAAATCAAGTCACGCGATCGCGTGCCCCACGCGTCCGCGTCCCCAACCTTATCGCACACCACGCGACCGCGTCACCCACATGACCGCGTCGCCAGCGTCGCACAACCTATCCAGATTAGTGCCAATTTTCTTATCTTTTCTTTTCTAATCCTAATTTCTTCTTTCTCTCTCCTTTCTCACTTTCTTTTTCCTCTTCTAACCCTTTTTCACTCTCAATCTATTTTATTTAATTTATTTGCATACTTTCATTCATTGCATATTTTCATTTATCATTTTACCATTGGTGTTCAAATGTTCTTATTCAACTGTTACATCTTTTCTAGTATTTTCTTGGTGCTTAGTGACTTGTTTAATTCTAATTGGGTAATATTATTTAAATCAATGCTAATTTTTATATACTGATATTCCTTTTGCATTGACATGAACTTACATTGTCTTTCATTACCCATTCTCTTCCCCATTGTTGCAAATTCTGCACCACTGGTATGCCATGGCTTCTATTGTTTTCTCACTTACATGTTGAAGCTTCCATGTAAATGAGACCCTTATCATTTTGGCAGTAACCCACCCATACCTAATTTATTTTCTATCTTTATTTTTGGGTTACTTTTTCTTTTCCCTCTTCTTTCAAGATGGCCACCCGAAAGGGAAGCGGAAAATGTTTAAATGGGGAGACAAGACAAGTCCATCTGCACAATCCTTGAAGAAAAGCGTCAGTTGAAACAACCCGTCCACCTGCACATCTTAGCATGCACCGAGGACGGTGCAATCCTTAAGTGTGGGGAGGTCGATACCGATCTCCGTGAGTTAATACATCCCTATCTCAACACCAATGGTTTAATTTTCTTCGTTAAATTAGTTGTTGCATTTGCATATTTATTTGATTTTATGCATTTAGTTACTGCTTCGTTAAAATAATAAGTTTCTTTTTAAGACCCTATCTTTGAAAAATTTCACTAATTTAAAAAAAAATAAAAAAATTAATTTTGGTACATGAGTATGGGAATTATACAAAAGTGGGAATTATGGGTAGCTAGGCATGAATTTAAAAGTATATAGAGTATATGTATATTAGGTGAGAGCTTAGGTTAATTAAAGATTCAATTTATAAAGCTCACTTAGCCATATATATACCTTTACCCTTACCTTAGCCCCATTACAACCTTGAAAAAGACCTCATGATGTTTGCATTGGTATATTAAATATTGTTGATTGGTTAGATGAAGAATAAGATTTAGAAAGCATGACTAGAGAAGAGTAGAGTGAATAACCCTATACACTTGAGAGATTAGAGTGATACACACTACCAGTGAGGGTTCAATGCTTGATTCTATGTTCCCTACTTTCATGAGCTGTCTTCTTACAAGTTTACTTGCTTTTTATTGTATGATTTGAATTAGTGAAATCTGGTTTATGTTTGTCTTGAAGAGCTTATTTACTTCTAACCAAGTAGGTAGAAACATTTTTGCATGTAGTTACATTCATAGGTTACATCTTATCCATTCTATCATTTCTCTCCATCTTTATAGCTTCTCTTGAGCTTAGCATGAGGACATGCTAGTGTTTAAGTGTGGGGAGGTTGGTAAACCACTATTTCATGGTTTATCTTGTGCTCATTTGAGTGGTTTTTATCTACTCTTTACCCACCTATTCATACTATTTGCATGGTTTTACATTTGCCTTCCTAATTATGTGCTTTGATTGAAAACATGCTTCTTTGATCTTATATTTGCTTACTATTAATCCTCTCTTATTACCATTAGATGCCTTGATATGTGTGTTAAGTGCTTTCAGAGATTACAGGGTAGGAATGGCTCAGAGGATGGAAAGGATGCATGCAAAAGTGGAAGGAATACAAGAAGTTGAAGAAATTGCTAAGCTGTCCAGCCTGACCTCTTCGCACTCAAACAGCTATAACTTTAGCTACAGAGGTCCAAACGACGCGATTCTAGTTGCGTTGGAAAGCTAACGTCCGGGGCTTCGATTTGATATATAATATGCCATATTTGCCCTGATGCTAGGCGACGCGAATGCGTGATCCATGCGGACGCGTCGCATCTGCAGACTTCAATCCGCGCGGCCGCGTGGGCGACGCCTCCGCGTCACTTGCCCGCAACCTGAACGTACCAGAATACGCTGGAGGCGATTTCTGGGCTGTTTTTGACCCAGTTTGTGGCCCAAAAAACACAGATTAGAGGCTATAAAGTGGGGGAATGCATCCATTCATCGGAGTCTCTGACAATTCACAATTTTAGGAGTAGATGTAGTTTTTAGAGAGAGAGGTTCTCTCCTCTCTCTTAGGATTAGGATTTAGGACTTCTCTTAGTTTTAGGAGTGACTCTCAATTCCAGGTTCTTTATTTTTATTTATTTCTCCAATTTAATTTGTATGTCAGATTTATGTTCTTTTGTGAATGCAATTTGAGGTATTTTCAGACTTAATTTTGCTTTGCTTTATTTATATGAATGCTTTTAACTTAATTTAGATATTTTCCCTTTTGGCCTTGGTTAAGAAATCAATAACTCAGGAATTATCCAACTCAATAGCATAATTGATAATTGTTATCCTTGCTAATTGAATTGATCTTCAATAATCCCAATCTTTTCTTAGGAATTAACTAGGATTCAAAGATCTAACTAATTAGTCGCTTGACCTTCCCTTGTTATAGCAAAGGTTAACTAAGTGGAATTAAGATTCAGTTTTCATCATCATTGATAAGGATAACTAGACTGTACTTCCAATTTCTCTTACCTTGCTAAAAGTTTATTTTATATTTATTTATTTATTTTTATTGCTTTGAAAATATACCTGTGCCCATTGCCCAAACTCCAAATTTCCCCAATTTACAAACTCATAACCAATAATAAGAACATACCTCCCTGCAATTCCTTGAGAAGACGACCCGACGTTTAAATACTCGGTTATCAATTTTAAAGGGGTTTGTTACTTGTGACAACCAAAACGTTTGTACGAAGGGATTTCTGTTGGTTTAGAGACTATATCTACAACGCGACTGTTTTTATGAAATTCTTTTCTGGCAAAAATCCCAACGTCAGTCTCCCTGATTCTTGAAACTTGCTCGCACTTCCTCCTTGAACACCTTGTTGTCTTGAATCTCCTTGCCTATGCCTTCAAATAGATTCTCAATCCTTGAGATTCTGTCATCAAATGCTTGTAGATCGTGATTAGAGGTGGAAGGATGAGGTAAGTTATTTTGGTTTTGATGTGAATGTGGAGAGGTGTTGTTATGGGAGTGTTGATATGGCCTAGATGTGAAATGTTGGTGAGCTGCATTGTTGGGATTTGGGCGTCTTTGATCAAGGCTTTGGTCTTGTTGATTTTCCCACCCAAAGTTTGGGTGATTCCTCCATCCAGGGTTATAGGTCTTGGAGTATGGATCATGGTTTTGCCTAGGTGAATTCCCAATGTAGTTGGCTTGCTCCTGACTACCCTCTGCTTCTTCATTCACTCCTTCTTGGGTTGTTGATGAAGTGGCGATTGCTGCTACTTGGTTCCTCTCCATCTTCTTGGTGAGGTCAGCCAGCTGCTGGGTGATGAGCTTGTTTTGGGCCAGCAGAGCATCTATATTATTTAGCTCCATCACTTCTCTTGTGTTCCCTCTTTCGGAAGCATAGAAATAGTCATTCTCTGCTACAGTTTCAATGACATCTATGGCCTCCTCAATGGTCTTCTTCTTGTTCAAAGATCCTCCGGATAAATGGTCCACTGCCTTCTTAGATTTATATGATAGGCCTTCATAGAAAATGTGCAGCTGCACCCATTCGTTGAACATATCTGGTGGGCACCTCCTTGTTAGGTTTTTAAACCTCTCCCATGCTTCATAAAGAGTCTCACCATCTTGTTGCCTGAAAGTTTGGACCTCAGCTCTCAGCCTATTAATTCGTTGAGTGGGGTAAAATCTTGCTAAGAATTTGTTCACCACATCTTCCCAAGTTGTCAAGCTCTCCTTTGGGAAAGACTCCAGCCACTTGGCTGCCTTATCCTTGAGTGAGAATGGAAATAAGAGCAGTCTATAGGCGTCAGGATGAACACCATTAGACTTCACTGTGTCACATATTCTCAGGAAGGTGGTTAGATGTTGATTGGGGTCTTCTTGGACACTTCCTCCGAACGAACAGTTGTTCTGCACAAGGGTGATGAGCTGTGGTTTTAGTTCAAAATTGTTGGCATGAATGGTTGGCTTTTGGATGCTACTTCCACAGTTTCCTGGGTTTGGATTGATGTAAGAGCCTAAAATTCTTCTATCCTCCCCAGCATGATTTGCTCGTCCTCCTCCGCCATGGTTGTGAGCTTCTTCTTCATGATGGTTTTCCATGTTTTCTTCCATGTTTGGTTCAAAGTATTCCTCCTCTTCCTCAGCACCAACTACTCTTTTTCCTCTTGCTTCCCTTCTTAATCTCAAGAAGGTCCTCTCAGGTTCAGAATCAAAGGAAGTTGAAGCCCTGCTTCTTCTCCCTGTCATATGATGTGTGGAAAACGATCCAACACAAAACCCACCGGCAAGTGGACCGGGTCGCATCAAGTAATAATAACTCACATGAGTGAGGTCGATCCCATAGGGATTGAAGGATTGAGCAATTTTAGTTTAGTGATTGATTTAGTCAAGCGAATCAAGTATTGGTTGAGTGGTTTGTTTTTGACAGAAACTAAATTGCTTGAAATGTAAAGGGAAAGGGGTAAATTGCAGGAAATTAAAGAGCAAGAAAGTAAATAAGCTGAATCTTAAAGAACAAGTAATATAGATTGCAGAAGCTTAGATTGCAAGAAAAATAAATGACTGAATCTTAAAGTGCAAGAAATGTAAATTGCTTGAATTGTAAAAGGGATTGGGAGTTGGGATTGCAGAATTTAAACAAGCAAAGGTAAATTGCAATAAACAGAAGAGTAGAGGAGTAATTGAATTAAACTAGATCTCAACAGAGAAGTAAAAATGCTTTGAGAATTTAAAAACAGAGAATGAGCAATGCTTAATTTGCAGCAATTTAAAAGAGGTTGAAGATCTCATGAGTGGAAGAGACTAGATAACAAGTCTAGATCTCAAATCCTTCCTTGATCCAACAAGAACAATTGCAAGAGAAATGAAGAAAAGTAAATTGCAGAAAGATTAAAAGATGAAGCAGTAAAGTAAACAAAAAGTGAAATTCAATTGTGCAGAAAAATTAAACAAGATCTCAAGGTGAGATTGAAACAGAAGTTCTTCAATTCTCCACCCAAGATCAAAAGCAAGAAAATAAAAGAGTGCTCAAGCAAGAACCAAGAAGAAGAGAGATCAATTCTCCTTCCAAGTTCTCAGAATTCAAGTTCAAAGTAAAAAGCTCCAAAAATGAAAATGAAAATCCAAAGGAAAAATTCAACGTAAAGTCTAAAGGTGTCCAAAGGTCCCAATTACATCAAACTAGCTCCTATTTATACACTTTCTATTCTTGGATTTTAGAATTTGGATGGGCTTATGATTTGGTGAAGAAATGAATTAATTTGGATTTTTAGTTCAATTTTCAGCCCATGGTGCACCTCCCAGGAAAGAGTTCGGCTCTTGGCAAGAGCTTTGGCTAAGAGCTTTGGTTCCCTTTCCTTCCAATGTGTTGCGCACGGTCCAAGAGAATAAAGCTCTTTGCAAGAGTTTGAAAGCTCTTGGCAAGAGCTTTACTTGTCCTTGAGGTCCTTGGTTCAAATCTTGGGTAGAGCAC
This sequence comes from Arachis ipaensis, assembly GCF_059453495.1. Classification (NCBI taxonomy): domain Eukaryota; kingdom Viridiplantae; phylum Streptophyta; class Magnoliopsida; order Fabales; family Fabaceae; genus Arachis; species Arachis ipaensis. The sequence continues at coordinate 99,546,267 of NC_142436.1, read as the reverse complement.
TTGTGGAGCTAATTTCCTTGGCACTAGAGAGGCCCCCAAAGTCTTACTTCCTTGAGGTGCCCGGTTCAATCCTTGGTGAAGGAAGACAAGCCAATTTTTCTTGGCACATGAGAAGCGCACAAGGTCTTGCTTCCTTGAGGTGCCTAGTTCGAACCTTGGTGAATGAAAACAAGCTAATTTTGGCTTGTTTTTCCTTGTGAAGTAGCGCTGGCCCCCCTCCTCTTGGTCATGGGTTCAAGTCTTGGTGAGTGCATTAGTGGGCTTTTCCTTCTTGATTTTCTCCAAGGCATGCACGTAAAAGCTCTTTGGCAAGAGCTTCAAAGCTCTTTGCCAAGAGCTTGGCTCTTGGTTCCTTCTTCATGTGTTCTTGATAAAGCTCTTTGGCAAGAGCTTCAAAGCTCTTTGCCAAGAGCTTGCCTCTTGATTCTTTGAAGGAAAGCTCTCCACAAGAGCTTTAAAGCTCTTGGCAAGAGCTTTGTGCCCTTGTTTCTTGAATGCACTTATGCTTCTTCTTCTTTGAGCCACGCTTCCTTTCCTTGTGCCACGCTTTCTTTCTTTGCTTAGATCATGCTCCTTAGGCTACGTTTTTCTTATTTTTTTTTTCTTCACCTACAAGTAATCAAAACAACCAATCAAAGTATCACCAAATTTACAAGGTTTATAAATCATTAAAAATCAATTAAATTTAGCTCAAACCTCATGATTTAGCATCAATTAATTGGTGGTTGTTTGATTCAAAGAAACCATGCATTTCCATTCCAAATTACTTACTTAGAATGTAAGAAAGTGCATAAAACCAATTAAAATCAAAGAAAAAGGCTAGTGAAACTAGGCTAAGATGACTTGTCATCATCATACAACCAACAAGTACAAGCAAGGAAAATAGATGCAGAAAGTATTTCTGTCAGAATTACTATTAGTGTGAGTGATGCAATATATCAAACAGTTAGTGGGTTAGTAAAATGAATGGTAAATAACAAAGAAAAAGTAGGGGGAAGGGAAGAAATTAACTAAAACAGAAAGTAAATGACTCAAACAGAAAATTAAATCAAACAAAAATAAAATGCTCAATCTAGTTATCCTCCAATTTAATCATTGTTGATGCACAATCAATCCCCGGAAACGGAGCCATAAACTTTATGCACGGAAAACTTGTCTCTCAACAAATTTCCTTCGGCAAGTGTACCGAATTTGTCGTCAAGTAAAAACTCACAATAGAGTGAGGTCGAATCCCACAGGGATTGATTGATCAAGCAACTTTAACTAGAGGAATGTTCTAGTTGAGTGAATCCAGAATTTGAGTTGAGAATTGCAGAAAATTAAATGGCGGGAAAGTAAATAACAGAAAAGTAAATGTTGAAAATGAAGAACTGAATGTAAATGACGGAAAGTAAATTGCAGAATTGTAAATGGGAATGGGGGAATTGCTCATAAGAGTAAACAACAGAAATTAAAGAGAATGGGTAAGATCAGATATGGGGAGTTCATTGGGCTCAGGAGATGTTGCATTCTCCGGATCAATTTCATTTTCATCTCTTCCTCAATCAATGCACTCATTGATCTCCTTGGTAGTCTTAAGTGATCGAATTACAATTCCTTGTAATTCAATCTCTCAAATCTTGATCAATAGCCAATTCCTTGGTCAATTGCTCATGAGAAGAGATGAAGTATGGTCACTGATTATACCACATGCATTTCCCAAATCAAGTGTTGAGAGGATTATAGTCACATATCCATCCAAACCCAATTTGGTCCAACATGAGAAAGCATTTCTAGCATGATCTCTTCATTCCTCTTTCAAGGTTCAGAAGAGATCCAAGTATGAATAGCTTCTTTTCCAAGATAACTACCCAATTGGATGAAGATCGAAAGCTTTCAAGTAAAATCAAGAGAAAAGATAGAAGAAGAATAATGAAAACTAGTATTGATCCATCAAATTACAACATAGCTCCCTAACCCAATGAAAGGGGTTTAGTTGTTCATAACTCTGGAAAATGAAAACAAAGATGGAGAATACATGATGAAACTAGAAGTGCAGAGAAAGTAAAATACAGAGAGTAATTCTATGCCCAAAAAGGCTCCCTATATTTTCCAACTCCCTAAATAATTCAAAGCTACTCCTATATATACTACTCTTCTGCTTTTCTAGTTGGCTCTTCAAGTCTTGGGTCTGGGCCTTTGGATCTTGAGTTTGAAGCAGTTATCTTCTTCATTGGGCTTGGCTTTACTTGCAGGGAGAAAGTGTGAAGTGGGCAGAGACTTTAGCTCAGGACGTTAGTGGTGTTAACGTTCAGTGAAAATATGGGTTCGAGAACGTTAGTGACATTCAACTTTTTCACTAACGTTCCTCACCCAAGTAAGAGCCACGTTAACCTCAACGTTAGTGGCACAAACGTTGCCACTAACGTTGCCTCTATGTCCTTCGCGCACGTTATTGGGACTCAACTTTCCCAATAACGTTGAGAAGCCTCCCCCTTCCCTACGTTAGAGTCCACGTTAATTTAGTTAATGTGGCTCTTGTAACGTAGGCTTGCCAACCTTCGAGAATGTTAGTGACACTTAACATTGTCACTAACGTTCCAATGTGCCCCTTAGCTCCCACGTTAGAGTCCACGTTAACTAGGTTAACGTGGCTGTGCTAGCCATCTCCAACGTTAGTGACAATGTTGAATGTCACTAACATTGGCTCATCATCCTTCTCCTCACGTTAACTTCCACGTTAACTAAGTTAACGTGGGAGTTAACGTGGCTCATGGTGGCAAGTGTGGGCTCCTTCCAACGTTAGTGACAATGTTGGGTGTCACTAACGTTGGCGATCACCTTCCTTCTTCACGTTAGCTTCCACGTTAACTAGGTTAACGTGGCTTATTGGGGCTTGTGTGGGTTCCTTCCAACGTTAGTGACAATGTTTGGTGTCACTAACGTTGTCGACCACTTTGTTTCCTCACGTTAGCGTCCACGTTAACTAGGTTAACGTGGAAGTTAACGTGGCTTAATATGACTTGGCCAACGTTAGTGATAATGTTAAATGTCACTAACGTTGGCTTCCCCCCTTTCTTCTTAACGTTAGAGGCCACGTTAACTAAGTTAACGTGGCAACTAACGTGGCCACTTATGAGCTTGGTCCAACGTTAGTGATAATGTTAAGTGTCACTAACGTTGGCTCCATTTCCTTTCTTCCACGTTAGAGTTCACGTTAACTTAGTTAGCATGACTCTTAACGTGGGCAATGATGGCTTCGAGAGCGTTATTGGCAATTACTTTTCTCATTAACTTTGCAAGTTACTCCCATTCCACGTTAGTGTTAACGTTAGTGTAACTAACATAGCCACTAATGTGGTTCTTCTTTGCTTCCTTTGTCCTGAAATCAAGCAATAAAGTGCATCAAAGTTCTAGTCCAAGTCATGGGAAATGCAACATCCAATTTGTCCTTAAATTTATGCAAAATCCTCATGAAATCATGTAAAGTGCACAATGTATACTTGAATCAAGATGTAAGTGAATATCTACCCAAAACTATCTTATTTCCTAAGGAAATGCATGGAACTACCCTAAAAATAGTAAAGAAAAGGTCAGTGAAACTGGCCAAAATGCCCTGGCATCACAACACCAAACTTAAAGCTTGCTTGTCCCTAAGCAAGTACTGGAACAAGAGAATGATGAATGGAATGCCAAGAGAAATGAGTCATTCTTGTGGAAGTCATGTCCCTGGTTTTATGGTGGTTTCATGCATAGCAACTTAGGTTCATTCCTGGCTTTCAGACCTTTATCATGTCCTAGAATACTCACTGTGATTTCATCCCATGAGATTTTTATTCATTGATCCTTTTGTTGTTATTTCAGGGCTTATTTTTGTTCTTAAGCTAAGTGCTCTGTAAGGGGCAACTCTTTAAAATAAGCTTTCAGCCAACGCTCCCGAACCAGTTGGTTCAAGGTGCTAAGTGTTGAAGCACTCCTAAGGACTTACTTGCTCAAGTCTCTCCCCCATACATACACACCACAGGCATATAGTTTATTTATTTTCTTTTCTTGAGACCTTGGTGTCCAACACCTCTTTGGGTTACTAAATGTTTTGTAGTGAGGGTTACTCTTGATAGTGGACTTTCAGTTGATAATCCCGAGTTAGTTAACCCAAGTTACCAAGTGATAAGGCACCCCTAAGAGGTTATTCATCCAAGTAGATCCCTCACACAGGAGCACCACAGACACATGCCTCAAGATTAAAACCATTGGTGCCTAGCCTTATTGCTTACTCTTTTTCTTTTATTTTTCAACCTTTATTGTTCTTTCCCTTTTTCTTATTAGGATCTTCTTATTTAGCTAATCTCATGGGGTGTATTCAAGGCATATGATTCAGGACAGATAGTTGTCTTCCCACCTTATGGTTGAACTCCTCTCTGGTCTCTAAAAACACTCATTCTCTTTAAAAACACTCATTCCATAGTTGTCAGCCTGACCCTCTTGCACTAAAACGGTCATAACTTGAGCTACAAAGGTCCAAATGACGCGGCTCCAGTTGCGTTGGAAAGCTAACATCTGGGACTTCGATTTGATATATAATATGCCATAGTTGCCCTGACGCTAAGCGACGCGAATGCGCGCTCCACGCGGACGCATTGCAGTTCCAAAAATCAGTGTGGCAGTTTTCTTCTCCAGCGATTTCTGGGCTGTTTTCGACCCAGTTTTCGGCCCAGAAAACACAGATTAGAGGCCATAAAGTGGAGGAATACATCCATTCATAATCAGGCTTTCATATTCACAATTTTTAGGATTAGATGTAGTTTTTAGAGGGAGAGGTTCTCTCCTCTCTCTTAGGATTTAGAATTAGGATTCTTTTCAGTTTATGATTATTTCATCTTTTGCGATCACAAGTTCAATGTTCCTTTTATTTACTTTTCTAATTTAATTTATGAACTTCCATGTTAGATTTAATTTCTTTTATTAATGCAATTTGAGGTATTTCAGATTTATGATTTTTGTTTAGCTTTCTATATTCTTGGTTTTAATTGATGAATTGATAAATTGGAGACACTTGAGTTAGCAAACTCCTTGTTGATTGAAAATTGGAATTCTTCAAGAATTAATTCGAGATCCAATAACTCTAGCCTTTCCCCAAGGAAAGACTAGGACTTGAGGATTCAAAAATTAATTCATCCGCTTAACTTACCTTCATAGTTAGAGGTTAACAAAGTGGGAGAAAAATCCAATTCTCATCACAATTGATAAGGATAACTAGGATAGGACTTCCAATCCTCATAATTTGCCAAGAGTTTATTTTATAGTTATTTATTTATTTTATTCTTCTTATCATTCAACATACTGCTTCCTTACTTTCAAAACCCCCAATTTACAAGACTCATAACCAATAATAAGAACACCTCCCTGCAATTCCTTGAGAAGACGACCCGAGGTTTAAATACTCGGTTATCAATTTTAAAGGGGTTTGTTACTTGTGACAACCAAAACGTTTGTAAGAAAGGTTGATTGCTTGGTTTAGTAACTATACATGCAACGAGAGTTTACTATAACTTCTAAACCATCAATCTTCAGTTCTTTCAAAATGGCGCCGTTGCCGGGAATTGCAAACGTGTGCCTTATTATTGGTTATTGTAAATATTTACTTTTAATTTGATTTTTTTCGAAAAAAAATTTAGATTTTTAAAAATTTTTATCTCATCCTATCTTATTTTAAAAAAATCAATTTTCAATTTTCAATTTTAAAAATTCAATTTTCAAAATTTAAAATTCAAATTTTAAAATTTCAAATTTTAATCTTCAAATTTCAAATTTAAAAATTCAAAATTGAAATTTTAATTTTCAAATTCAAAAATTTGAATTTCAAATTTGCTTTTATTTTTGTTTTTAAATTTTTATTAACTAACTATGAGTTCTCACTCCTCTCGCTTTGAGTTTGATTCCAATGTTGTTACAAGGAATGGAAATTATAACAGGAACATGCATCAAGGTCAAAACAATCAAAGATGAAAGGAGCCACGAGGATCTGATCAACCCTTCCGGCAACAACACCTTCCACAGTACCACAGACAAAGACCATTCCACGATGCATACCAAGACAATGGTTATGGTGGACCCTTCCGTGACAACCAACATCCACCAAATTACTATAGTCAAGAGCCATTTCAGGGGGCATACCAAGATGATAGATATGATGGACCCCCATCATATGCATATGAACCTCCTCAAGGATGGATGGAGCCAAGAGGATCTAATCAACCCTTCAGGAAACAACACCCTCCAAGATATCATGGACAACGACCATTCTACAATGCATACCCAGCTGATAGATATGGTGGACAACCTTGTGACTACCAACAAGCCCCACCCCGTGCCTATAGACCAACCTCTCAACATAACCTCGAACCACCACACTCACAAGCTTTTCTTCACCATTCGCCACCGTATGATCCTTTTCTACCCCAGTTGCAATCCAATCACCCCCAAGCACCACCACTTTCCTATGTCTCATTTCCAAATCCATCACCCCGAGAATCAGAGGTTCGCCTCAAGGCAACAGTAAATAAACTTCAAACAACCATTCGACAACTGGAGCAAGCAGTAATTCAATTAGCTTCTAGACGCGTGAACATTCAGGGACCGACCACAGCCCCATGTGGACAATCTAATGAAGAGCGTAGCATGAAGGAGACACTAGAAACTCCAGTGGACAAGACAGAGCATGAATTCGTACTAGAACAAGTAGAAGAAGCTGTCATTGTACAAGAAGAAGAGTTGGTTGAAGATCTAGGAGACGCTGAACCTCCATGGGAATCCAGAGCTGAGGAGAACTCCGTCAAGGACGTTACAGTTGATGCTAAGGAGAATAGTGCACAATCCCCAAGGCAAGTCGTTTATGAAGAACTAGACGGAATAACCCAGGACACAAATTCCCCTGATGATGATAGTCACAAGTCAAGCTCTCTTAGTAATGAACTTGCATCCGTAAGTGAATTCTCTGAGATCGAAGAATCTTCCCCAAATGAATACGAAGATGATGCAGAGGTAGATTTCTCTCAACCTCCGATCTATGACTCGAGTGATGAGGAAGACATAGAAGACTTTGGCCAGGATACAGATGCATTTGAAGAATCTTGCAAGGAAGTGAAGGAATTCACAGAAGAGCACAAGGGAGAAGAACTTACAGAACCACCAGAAACACCTACCCCAAGGCCATTACCGCCTAATACAAGCTTCAAGTGGGTACAATCCTTAACCTTTAACTTTACTTATTCACTTGAATATGGTTTACTTGAAACAGATGGCTAGCTTAGAGCTCTCTGCGGCTTTAAGAATAAGAGGGAAATGGCTCGTGCTCAGAGCTGGTGTATGATGAGCGGATAATTTATACGCTTTTTGACATTATTTTTAGTATGTTTTTAGTAGGATCTAGTTACTTTTAGGGATGTTTTCATTAGTTTTTATGTTAAATTCACATTTCTGGACTTTACTATGAGTTTGTGTGTTTTTCTGTGATTTCAGGTATTTTCTGGCTAAAATTGAGGGACTTGAGCAAAAATCAGATTCAGAGGTTGAAGAAGGACTGCTGATGCTGTTGGATTCTGACCTCCCTGCACTAAAAATGGATTTTCTGGAGCTACTGAACTCGAAATGGCGCGCTTCTAATTGCGTTGGAAATTAGACATCCAGGGCTTTCCAGAAATATATAATAGTCCATACTTTGCCCAAGTTTAGATGACGCAAACTGGCGTTCAACACCAGCTCTCTGCCCAATTCTAGAGTTCAGCGCCAGAAAGGGATCAAAAACCAAAGTTGAACGCCAGAAATGGATCAAAACCTGGTGTTCAACTCCACAAATGGCCTTTGCACGTGGAAAGTTAAAACTCAGCCCAAGCACACACCAAGTGGGCCCCGGAAGTGGATTTATACATCAATTACTTACTTCTGTAAACCCTAGTAGCTAGTTTATTATAAATAGGACCTCTTACTATTGTATTAGACATCCTGGATTGTATTTTGATCCTGTGATCTCGTTTTGGGGGCTGGCCATCTCGGCCATGCCTGGACCTTTCACTTATGTATTTTCAACGGTAGAGTTTCTGCACTCCATAGATTAAGGTGTGGAGCTCTGCTGTTCCTCAAAGATTAATGCAAAGTACTACTATTTTCTATTCAATTCATCTTATTTTGCTTCTAAGATATTCATTCGCACTTCAACCTGAATGTGATGAATGTGACAATCATCATCATTCCCTATGAACGCGTGCCTGACAACCACTTCCGTTCTACATCAGATTGAATGAGTATCTCTTAGATCTCTTAATCGGAGTCTTCGTGGTGTAAGCTAGAATGATGGCGGCATTCAAGAGAATCCAAAAGGTCTAAACCTTGTCTGTGGTATTCCGAGTCGGATTCAATGATTGAATGACTGTGACGAGCTTCAAACTCGCGATTGCTGGGCGTAGTGACAGACGCAAAAGGATAGTAAATCCTATTCTAGCATGATCGAGAACCGACAGATGAATAGCCGTGCCGTGACAGGGTGCGTTGACCATTTTCACTGAGAGGATAGGATGAAACCATTGACAAGGGTGATGCCTCCAGACGATTAGCCGTGCCGTGACAGGGCATTTGGATCATTTTCCCGAGAGAAGACCGAAAGTAGCCATTGACAGTGGTGATGTATCACATAAAGCCAGCCATGGAAAGGAGTAAGACTGATTGGATGAAGATAGCAGGAAAGCAGAGGTTCAGAGGAACGAAAGCATCTCTATTCGCTTATCTGAAATTCTCACCAGTGATTTACATAAGTACTTCTATCCCTATTTTATTAATTAATTTTGAAAACCTCATTACTATTTTATATCTGCCTGACAGAGATTTGCAAGGTGACCATAGCTTGTTTCATGCCAACAATCTCCGTGGGATTCGACCCTTACTCACGTAAGGTATTACTTGGACGACCCAGTGCACTTGCTGGTTAGTTGTGCGAAGTTGTGAACCATGGTATTGGCATCATATTTTTGGCGCCATTACCAGGGAAAGAAAGAGCGATGAATTTTACATAATTAAAGTATAATCACAATTTCTGCGCACCAAGTTTTTGGCGCCGTTGCCGGGGATTGTTCGAGTTTGGACAACTGACGGTTCATCTTGTTGCTCAGATTAGGTAATTTCCTTTTGTTTTGTTTCCAAAAATTTTTCAAAAATCTTTCAAAAATTTCTCCTTTGTTTTCAAAAAAAAAATTTTAAAAAAAATATTAAAAATAATGTTTTCAAAAAATAAATTATTCTATGGCTTCAAAACTTTCAAGAATGAATTCTAGAGTTTCATGGTAACATGTTGAATCCTATCTGGCTGAAAAGCCATACCCAAACTCCTTTGGAATTGGTCTTCAACTAATCACCTCAATGGATGTAAATCCATTCTAAAGCTTGACTGGCTATTAAGCCATGTCTAACCCTCAGATTGGAGCTTTAGACTAAAGAGTACAAGATTCCTGGAATTCATATGAAAAATTTTGAATCCTTATTTTTTCTTTTTCAAAATGATTTTCGAAAATTTTAAAATAAAAATACAAAAAAAAAATCATAAAATCATAAAAATCAAAAATATTTTGTGTTTCTTGTTTGAGACTTGAGTCATGTTATAAGTTTGGTGTCAATTGCATGTGCATCTTGCATTTTTCGAAAATTCTCATGCATTCATAGTGTTCTTCATGATCTTCAAGTTGTTCTTGGTAAGTCTTCTTGTTTGATCTTTGTATTTGCATGTTTTGTGTCTTTTCTTGTTTTTCATATGCATTCTTGAATTCTTAGTGTCTAAGCATTAAAGAATTCTAAGTTTGGTGTCTTGCATGTTTTCCTTGCATTAAAAATTTTTCAAAAATATGTTCTTGGTGTTCATCTTGACATTCAAAGTGTTCATGGTGTTCATCTTGACATTCATAGCATTCTTGCATGCATTCATTGTTTTAATATAAAAATTTCATGCATTGCATCATTTTTCTTGTTTTTCTCTCTCATCATAAAAATTCAAAAATCAAAAAAATATCTTTCCCTTTTTCTCAATTAAAATTTCGAAAATTAGATTTGACTTTTTCAAAAACTTTTAAAATCTAGTTGTTTTTATGAGTCAAATCAAATTTTCAATTTAAAAATCTCATCTTTTTCAAAATCTTTTTCAAAAATCAAATCTTTTTTTTTTTAGTTATTTTCGAAAATTTCAAAAATATTTTTCAAAAATATTTTTCTTAATTTTAACTCAAATTTTTGAAAATAACAATAACAATTAATGTTTTGATTCAAAAATTTCAAGTTTGTTAATTACGTGTTAAGAAAGATTCAAACTTTAAGTTCTAGAATCATATCTTGTGATTTCTTTTTAATCAAGTCATTAATTGTGATTTTATAAATCAAATCTTTTTCAAAACTAATCTCAATCATATATTTTCAAAAGTATCTTCTTATCTTATCTTTTTCAAAATTTGATTTCAAAATATCTTCTCTAACTTCCCAACTCCTTATCTTTTCAAAATTTGTTTCAACGAACTAACTAACTTTTTGTTTGTTTCTTATCTTTTTCAAAACTACCTAACTAACTCTCTCTCTCTCTAATTTTCGAAAATATCTCCCTCTTTTTCAAAATTTCTTTTTAATTAAACTAATTATTTTATTTTTTATTCGAATTTTCGAAAAACTACTAACCCTTTTCAAAATTAATTTTCGAAAATTACTAACCCTCTTTCAAAAATTATTTTCGAAAATCCTCTCCCTCTCTCATCTTATTCTATTTATTTATTCATCTACTAACATCTCTTCCTCACATCACTCACCAAATTCGAACCCCCTCTTCTATCTGTGTTCGAATTTTTCTTCTTCTTTTTCTACTAACAATAAGGAACCTCTTTACTGCGACATAGAGGATTCCTCTTCTTTTCTTTTTCTCTTCTCTTTCTTATGAGCAGGGACAGAGAAAAAGGCATTCTTGTTGAAGCTGATCCAGAACCTGAAAGGACTCTGAAGAGGAAACTAAGAGAAGCTAAATTACAACAATCCAGAGACAACTTGATTGAAAATTTCGAACAAGTAAAGGAGATGGCAGCCGAACCCAACAACAATGCAAGGAGAATGCTTGGTGACTTTACTGCACCTAATTCCAATTTACATGGAAGAAGCATCTCCATTCCTGCCATTGGAGCAAACAATTTTGAGCTGAAACCTCAGCTAGTTTCTCTGATGCAGCAGAACTGCAAGTTTCATGGACTTCCATCTGAAGATCCTTTTCAGTTCTTAACTGAATTCTTGTAGATCTGTGATACTGTTAAGACTAATGGAGTAGATCCTGAAGTCTACAGGCTCATGCTTTTCCCTTTTGCTGTAAGAGACAGAGCTAGAGTGTGGTTGGACTCTCAACCCAAGGATAGCCTGAACTCTTGGGATAAGCTGGTCACGGCTTTCTTAGCCAAGTTCTTTCCTCCTCAAAAGCTGAGCAAGCTTAGAGCTGATGTTCAAACCTTCAGACAGAAAGAAGGTGAATCCCTCTATGAAGCTTGGGAAAGATACAAGCAGCTGACCAAAAAGTGTCCTTCTGACATGCTTTCAGAATGGACCATCCTGGATATATTCTATGATGGTTTATCTGAGCTATCCAAGATGTCATTGGATACTTCTGCAGGTGGATCCATTCATCTAAAGAAAATGCCTGCAGAAGCTCAAGAACTCATTGACATGGTTGCTAATAACCAGTGCATGTACACTTCTGAGAGGAATCCTGTGAGTAATGGGATGCCTATGAAGAAGGGAGTTCTTGAAATTGATACTCTGAATGCCATATTGGCTCAGAATAAAATATTGACTCAGCAAGTCAATACAATTTCCCAGAGTCTGAATGGAATGCAAGCTGCATCCAACAGTACTCAAGAGGCATCTTCTAAAGAAGAAGCTTATAATCCTGAAAACCCTGCAATAGCAGAGGTGAATTACTTAGGTGAACCTTATGGAAACACCTATAATCCATCATGGAGAAATCATCAAAATCTCTCATGGAAGGATCAAAGGCCTCAACAAGGCTTTAATAATGGTGGAAGAAACAGGTTTAGCAATAGCAAGCCTTTTCCATCATCCACTCAGCAACAGACAGAGAATTCTAAGCAGAATCCATCTAGCTTAGCAAACTTAGTCTCTGATCTATCTAAGGCCACTGTGAGTTTCATGAATGAAACAAGGTCTTCCATTAGAAATTTGGAAGCACAAGTGGGCCAGCTGAGTAAAAGGATCACTGAAATCCCTCCTAGTACTCTCCCAAGCAATACAGAAGAGAATCCAAAAGGAGAGTGTAAGGCCATTGACATAACCAAAATGGCTGAACCCAATGAGGGAGAGGAGGACGTGAATCCCAAGGAGGAAGACCTCCTGGGACGCCCAGTGATCAATAAGGAGTTTCCCTCTGAGGAACCAAAGGACTCTGAGGCTCATCTAGAGACCATAGAGATTCCATTGAACCTCCTTATGCCATTCATGAGCTCTGATAAATATTCCTCTTCTGAAGAGAATGAGGATGTTACTGAAGAGCAAGCTGCCAAGTTCCTTGGTGCAATCATGAAGCTAAATTCCAAATTATTTGGTATTGAGACTTGGGAAGATGAACCTCCCTTGTTCACCAATGAACTAAGTGATCTGGATCAACTGACATTGCCTCAGAAGAGACAAGATCCTGGAAAGTTCATAATACCTTGTACCATAGGCACCATGATCTTTAAGGCTCTGTGTGATCTTGGTTCAGGGATAAACCTCATGCCCCTCTCTGTAATAGAGAAACTGGGAATCTATGGGGTGCAAGCTGCTAAAATCTCATTAGAGATGGCAGACAATTCAAGAAAACAGGCTTATGGACAAGTAGAGGACGTATTAGTAAAGGTTGAAGGCCTTTACATCCCTGATGATTTCATAGTCCTGGATTATGGAAAGGAAAAGGATGAATCCATCATCCTAGGAAGACCTTTCCTAGCCACAGCAAGAGCTGTGATTGATGTGGACAGAGGAGAATTGATCCTTCAATTAAATAAGGACAACCTTGTGTTTACAACTCAAGGATCTCTCTCTGCATCCATGGAGAGGAAGCAGAAAAAGCTTCTCTCAAAGGAGAGTCAACCAAAGCCCCCACAGTCAGACTCTAAGTTTGGTGTTGGGAGGCCACAACCAAACTCTAAGTTTGGTGTTGAACTCCCATATCCAAACTCTAAGTTTGGTGTTGGGGGAGTCTCAACAATGCTCTGAACATCTGTGAGGCTCCATGAGAGCCCACTGTCAAGCTATTGACATTAAAGAAGCGCTTGTTGGGAGGAAACACAATTTCTATTTATCTAACTATATTTTTCTTAGTTATATGTCTTTATAGGTTCATGATCATGTGGAGTCACAAAATAAATGAAAAATTTAGAAACGGAATCAAGAACAGCAGAAGAAAAATCACACCCTGGAGGAAGCACTTGTCTGGCGTTCAACGCCAGAACAGAGCATGGTTCTGGCGCTGAACGCCCAAAATGGGCAGTGTCTGGGCGCTGAACGCCCAAAATGGACATCATCTGGGCACTGAACGCCAAAATGGCACCCTGGACAAGAGCTGGTGCTGAACGCCCAGAACAAGCATGGTTCTGGCGTTCAACGCCAGAAATGGCCAACAAATGAGCGTTGAATGCCCAAAATGGGCACCAACCTGGTGCTGAACGCCCAGAAGTTGTGTGCAAGGGCATTTTACATGCCTAATTTGGTGCAAGGTTGTAAATCCTTGAACACCTCAGGATCTGTGGACCCCACAGGATCATCTCAGGATTTGTGGACCCCACAGGATCACTTCAGGATCTGTGGACCCCACAGGATCCCCACCTGCCTCACCCTCTCTCTCCATTCATGATCATCTTTTCTGTTTTCCATTCACCACTCACATCCATACATCCCACTTACCTACAAAATTCAATATCTCTTTCCCACCCAATCCCACCCATATGGCCGAATACACACATCCCCCCATCTCCTCCATATCTTCTTCTTCTTCCTCTATTCTTTCTTCTTTTGCTCGAGGGCAAGCAACATTCTAAGTTTGGTGTGGTAAAAGCATAAGCTTTTTGTTTTTCCATTACCATTGATGGCACCTAAACCTTTAAAAGAGGGGAAGGGAAGACAAAGGCTTCCACCTCCGAGTCATGGGAGATGGAAAGATTCATCTCAAGGGTCTATAGCTCAGTGGTAGAACATGTGGCTGCAAATCAAGAGATCCCTGAGATACCTCAGGGGATGCACTTCCCTCCACATAAATATTAGGAGCAAATCAACACCTCCTTAGGAGAATTAAGTTCCAACATGGGACAATTAAGGGTGGAACATCAAGAGCACTCCATCATCCTTCATGAAATAAGAGAAGATCAAAAAGCAATGAGGGAGGAGCAACAAAGACAAGGAAGAGACATAGAAGAGCTCAAGGACATCTTTGGTTCCTCAAGAAGGAAACGCCACCATCACTAAGGTGGATTCATTCCTTGTTCTTATTTCTTCTGTTTTTTGTTTTCTATGTTATGTGCTTATCTATGTTTGTGTCTTCATTACATGATCATTAGTAGTTAGTAACTATGTCTTAAAAGTTATGAATGTCCTATGAATCCATCATCTCTCTTAAATGAAAAATGTTTTAATTCAAAAGAACAAGAAGTACATGAGTTTCGAATTTATCCTTGAACTTAGTTTAATTATATTGATGTGGTGACAATGCTTCTTGTTTTCTGAATGTGTGCTTAAACAGTGCATATGTCTTTTGAAGTTGTTGTTTAAGAATGTTAAATATCTTGGCTCTTGAAAGAATGATGACTAGGAGACATGTTATTTGATAATCTGAAAAATCATAAAAATGATTCTTGAAGCAAGAAAAAGCAGCAAAGAACAAAGCTTGCAGAAAAAAAAAATAGGCGAAAAAAAATAGAAAGAAAAAGAAAAAGCAAGCAGAAAAAGCCAAAAGCTCTTAAAACCAAGAGGCAAGAGCAAAAAGCCAATAACCCTTAAAACCAAAAAGCAAAGGCAAATAAAAAGGATCCCAAGGCTTTGAGCATCAGTGGATAGGAGGGCCTAAAGGAATAAAATCCTGGCCTAAGCGGCTAAACCAAGCTGTCCCTAACCATGTGCTTGTGGCGTGAAGGTGTCAAGTGAAAACTTGAGACTGAGCGGTTAAAGTCAAGGTCCAAAGCAAAAGAAGAGTGTGCTTAAGAACCCTGGACACCTCTAATTGGGGACTTTAGCAAAGCTGAGTCACAATCTGAAAAGGTTCACCCAATTATGTGTCTGTGGCATTTATGTATCCGGTGGTAATACTGGAAAACAAAGTGCTTAGGGCCACGACCAAGACTCATAAAGAAGCTGTGTTCAAGAATCATCATACTAAACTAGGAGAATCAATAACACTATCTGAACTCTGAGTTCCTATAGATGCCAATCATTCTGAACCTCAATGGATAAAGTGAGATGCCAAAACTATTCTAGAGGCAAAAAAAAAAAGCTACAAGTCCCGCTCATATGATTGAAGCTATGTTTCATTGATAGTTTGGAATTTATAGTATATTCTCTTCTTTTTATCCTATTTGATTTTCAGTTGCTTGGGGACAAGCAACAATTTAAATTTGGTGTTGTGATGAGCGGATAATTTATACGCTTTTTGACATTGTTTTTAGTATGTTTTTAGTAGGATCTAGTTACTTTTAGGGATGTTTTCATTAGTTTTTATGTTAAATTCACATTTCTAGACTTTACTATGAGTTTGTGTGTTTTTCTGTGATTTCAGGTATTTTCTGGCTGAAGTTGAGGGACTTGAGCAAAAAATCAGATTCAAAGGTTGAAGAAGGACTGCTGATGCAGTTGGATTCTGACCTCCATGCGTTGGAAACTAGACATCCAGGGCTTTCCAGCAATATATAATAGTCCATACTTTGCCCAAGTTTAAACGACGCAAACTGGCATTCAACGCCAGCTCTCTGCCCAATTCTGGAGTTCAGCGCCATAAAGGGATCAAAAACCAAAGTTGAACGCCAAAAATGGATCAAAACCTGGCGTTCAACTCCACAAATGGCCTCTGCACGTGGAAAGTTAAAGCTCAGCCCAAGCACACACCAAGTGGGCCCCGGAAGTGGATTTATGCAGCAATTACTTACTTCTGTAAACCCTAGTAGCTAGTTTATTATAAATAGGACCTCTTACTATTGTATTAGACATCCTGGATTGTATTTTGATCCTGTTATCTCATTTTGGGGGCTGGCCATCTCGGCCATGCCTGGACCTTTCACTTATGTATTTTCAACGGTAGAGTTTCTGCACTCCATAGATTAAGGTGTGGAGCTCTGCTGTTCCTCAAAGATTAATGTAAAGTACTACTGTTTTCTATTCAATTCATCTTATTTCGCTTCTAAGATATTCATTCGCACTTCAACCTGAATGTGATGAACGTGACAATCATCATCATTTCCTATGAACGCGTGCCTGACAACCACTTCCGTTCTACATCAGATTGAATGAGTATCTCTTAGATCTCTTAATCGGAGTCTTCGTGGTGTAAGCTAGAATGATGGCGGCATTCAAGAGAATCCGGAAGGTCTAAACCTTGTCTGTGGTATTCCCAGTAGGATTCAATGATTGAATGACTGTGAGGAGCTTCAAACTCGCGATTGCTGGGCGTAGTGACAGACGCAAAAGGATAGTAAATCCTATTCCAGCATGATCGAGAACCGACAGATGAATAGCCGTGCCGTGACAGGGTGCGTTGACCATTTTCACTAAGAGGATAGGATGAAACCATTGACAAGGGTGATACCTCCAGACGATTAGCCGTGCCGTGATAGGACATTTGGATCATTTTCCCGAGAGAAGACCGAAAGTAGCCATTGACAGTAGTGATGTATCAAATAAAGCCAGCCATGGAAAGGAGTAAGACTGATTGGATGAAGATAGCAGGAAAGCAGAGGTTCAGAGGAACGAAAGCATCTCTATTCGCTTATCTGAAATTCTCACCAGTGATTTACATAAGTATTTCTATCCCTATTTTATTAATTAATTTCGAAAACCTCATTACTATTTTATATCTGCCTGACTGAGATTTGCAAGGTGACCATAGCTTGCTTCATACCAACAATCTCCGTGGGATTCGACCCTTACTCACGTAAGGTATTACTTGGACGACCCAGTGCACTTGCTGGTTAGTTGTGCGAAGTTGTGAACCATGGTATTGGCATCATATTTTTGGCGCCATTACCAGGGAAAGAAAGAGCGATGAATTTTACATAATTAAAGTGTAATCATAATTTCTGCGCACCAGTGTACAAGGTTCAATAAGGTTCCACGCTTCAACTTGAAGTGCACGGATTGGTATCATGCTCAATCGAATGGATCTCGGAAAACGTTTGGTCACTATGGTGAGAATCTACTTTCTAAACCGCCCGGATGGAAAAATATAGATCAAGACGGAGGCGAATTTAAAAACAAGGCTTGGGATCATGGATTCTATTCAGACATTCGTCACCCCGGGAGCTTGAGACTCTGTTTGAAGCTGCTCAGAAGCTTTACATGCCTAGTTTGGGACCCCGGAGGCTATTGGCATTCCAAGCATTGGTGGAGATTTCTGGATGAATTTAAGCCTAAGCCGCCATAGCAGGAAGCTCTTCCAGTGTCCAATTTAAGGACTTTAACTAAAAGTGCTAGGTGGGAGACAACCCACCATGGTATGATCGTTCCTTTTAAAATTTTAATTTTATTTAGTTTTGTTTGTTTTTGAATTTTATTTTATTTTATTGAACCTGGAATCATGCATAGCATTCACATTAAGCACTGCATTCTGCATATTGCATTCCGCATTCTGCATAAAAAAAAGGGTGTGCGACGCGACCGCATCATCCATGCGATCGCGTCAATGGCGAAATACACTTCCCACGCGACCGCGTCATCCACGCGGCCGCGTGACTTGGAAATCGGCGTAAGGATCCAACGTCCAGAAAGTTGGGCTGGAATCGTGCGGCCATTGTGCGTCTAGCACAAAATGGCCTACGCGATCGCATGCCCCATGCGATCGCCTCACATGCACACAACCAATCCCACACGACCGCGTGAGCGACGCAATCGCGTCGCATGGATTGCACAAATCCCAAAAAGAGACAGAGAGTTGGGCTGGAACGGTGCTGGATTCGTGCGTTTAGCACAAATTCCAGTGACGCGATCGCATGCCCCAGGCGATCGCGTCCTACCCCCTTTTATCCCTTCCATGCGATCGCGCGACCCACGCGATCGCGTAACCCCCATTTCGCACCAGCCACGCGACTGCATGCCCCACGCGGCCGCGTGGATTCAAATTTATAACCCCCCCAGGTCACGCGAAACCCTATTATCGCGCCCCCCCTGAACCCCCTCCCCTCCCTTCTCTCTTCTCCAATCCAACCACCACCACCCAGTCACCACCACCGCCACCCCCAGACGCCGCCGACCTCCCAGACGCCACCGACCTCTCAGACGCCGCCGCCACCTTTCCCCCCTTCCTCCCTCCCCTTGTTTCTCCTTCTTTCTTCCTCTTTCCCTCCCTCTCCGCCACTGCTCCTCCGCGTACCACCAACCACCGCCGCCACCCGTCCCAGCCGCGCCCCCCTTATCCACCAGCACCACCACCCCTTCCCCTATCCCCCCTATCCCCCATTATCCCTTTTTCCCCTGCCCCGAACAGTCGCACCGCCGTCCCCACCACCACCAGCCACCGCGCCAAACGCCATCACTACCACCGCCAGCCACCTTTCTGCCCAATCTCAGTCTACGGCCTTCCAGGTTCCGCAGAACGTCACTCTTTTATCTATTCGTAGTTAGTTCATATTTTTCTGTTTATGTTCTTGTCTAGGCTAGTTAGATATGCATGCTGTAGTGGATTTTAGGTTGTTAGGTAGCCTAGGATGTGGTTAGTGGATTTAGGTCTGTTTATTTGTGCTGTTCAGGTTTATTGCTTTATGTTTTCGCAATCCTGCTGCTGCTGTAATGTTAGTTCATATGCTGTACTCTCCTGTATATTGCTGCTCTTTACATTGATTTTTCATGATTATATTCCTTATATGTAACTGCAAGCTTTAATTTTAATTCATATGAACTATTTGATTGCTGTTTATTTTCCGGGACAATCCAATTTTTAGCCAGAATGCTGCCCAAATTTCTGTAAAATATTTCCCGTCATGTCTTGGTTTTGGCATTTTCAACTGTGCTTTCCTTATATTTCACCAAACCAATTCATGAATGCTTAGGCACGCATTCTTATTTTCTTTGATCTCCTGGTTCTAAATTGCAATTTTGATGTTTGATTCTATTTTTGTTATTTCTATATCTATCTGAATCATCATCCACTTGTTTTCCTTGTTTGGTTTTGAGTTACTTATCGCTTCTAATTGTGAATGCTTGTTACTTAAAAACTTATCCTTATGCCACTTACCTTAACCCATTTTTCACTAACTCACTAATTCTAATTTTCTGACACTCTTTTTCAATTCTAACCAAACTCACTTTTTAAAATCTCTTTTCTGGTTTTTCACTTTCTTTTAACTTTCTAACCATGGCATACTGATAATTTTTCCTACTTAACATGCCTTCTATTACATTTTGGATTGTGAATTCTTCTTTTCAAACTTTTCACCCCTATACAATCCTTAATGCACATTCACTTAACTCATTTACCTCATTCTAATTCTCCTTTGCCACTTTGTGTTTATTTTGACTATTTGCCTATTTGTTTTCCTATTTTTATTATATCCTGGTTTTCTATTTTTCAGGATGTCAGATTCCCAGAGAAAGGGAAAAGGAAATGCTACCACTGGCAAACGTAAAAGAGGAGAACCATCTTTGTCTATCATAGATCTCATGTATGATGCCTCCTGGCGGGAGAAACACTTTACCCTGCAGGAGAAGGCTGACCAACTACTTCCTACCACTGATCCAATAAATTTTGCAAACCGATACTGTGAGCTTAAGTATCCGGTGTTTGCAACCTCCAGGAACGTATACCTGGAGAGAACTTTGAAGATCCCAGAAGAACTCCAGCAGTACACCTCTGACCAAATCAAACAAAGAGGCTGGTTCTTCCTGGAGAGACCTCTGACTGAGGTCAATGCATCTTGGGTTAGGGAATTCTACTGCAATTACTTCAAAACCTCCCTAGATGCAGTGAACCTCAGAGGAAAGTAGATTTTGGTTACTGAGGAGGTAATTGAAGATGTTCTGAAGCTTCTGCCTAAATCTGATAAGCCAGACGGTTATTAGAAAGCTGAGGAGGATATGCGTTATATGCGATTTGACTGGGATGCAGTAAAGGCGAGGATCGCCCTTGACCCGACAGTTCCTTAGATCATGTGTCAGAACACCACCATGCCCAAGGGGATCAAGCAGATTTACCTGAACGATGAGGCTCGGCTATGGCATCAGATATTCAGCAACTACATTATGCTGAGTACTCACGAGACTGAGATACCAGCCGCTATGATCACCCTCCTTTGGTGTGTGATGGAGGGTAAGGACCTGTACCTGCCATGCTTTATCCGGCACTATATGGCTAGGGTCCATGTCCGAGGCACTCTTCCCTTTTCCTATCTGGTTACACAGCTGGGCCGTCGAGCTGACGTGCCATGGGTGGATGCTGATGAGAGGCCACCTGCTGCAGAGTGCAAGAAGATTATCCCGCACAGCAGGAACTTTCTGGCCTTGGGCTACAGACCTCCATTCCTGACTGCCACTACTGAGACAGGCACACCTTCTGCCGGCCCCTTTTCCTCCACAGCCACACCTGCCACCACCACTGCACCTCCACCTGCCCCAGAGCCCATCTATCATCTAGTGCACCGCCTGTTTCGACGGCTTGACCAGATGGAGCGTCGCAACAAGCGATGCTATGAGCACCTGAAGCTGATGATACGCTCTGGTGACATCCCCTCCGAGCCTGACACACCATCCGAGGCATCTGAGGAGGAGGCGGATGATCCCGAGACTGAGACCCATCCCCAGGGAGAGACAGAGCAGGCAGGCACAGAGCAGGCTGCACCATAGGCAGAGGTTCCACATCAGATTCAGGCTGCAGATCCTGAGATCCCTATCCAGACATCACCTCCTCTGCAGCAGCCAGTTCCTCAGACCACCACCACAGAGACTCCAGCTACCATTCCTTCCAGTGATAACACCCCTTCACACGCTGCTTGAGTGAGCATCAGGGACGATGCGTCATTTTAAGTGTGGGGAGGTCGCCATCTCTGGCGTATTATCTTAGTGAACCACTACAGACTCTTTTTCTTTTATTTTGGATATTTTTCTGTATTTTTCTCTCTATTTTTATTTTTTTTATTTTCTGAGTATTTATACATTGCTACTTTTATGTATTTTTACTCTATTCCTGCATTCTGCATTTTTAGTTCATATTTTAGTTATTTAGTTTAGCTTGCAATTCTAACTTAGTAGTTATAGAAATTGTGGATTAATTAGTATAGTTTACCCTTTTAGCATATGATAGCTTAGTTTAAATTGAAAATATAGAAAGAAAGTAAACTAGAGACTTTAACAGAATTAAAACAATCCACACACCTTGTATATATAGCATTACATGCTAGTTAGTTAACAACATTTCATCAAGGAGAAACACTAGAACTTTAAAGCCAGCTTAAGTTCTACATTGAGAATAATGGGAATTTTTAACTAAACCTGCATGACATACATAACTGATAAATAATTTTTGAGCTAGAGAACATACAGCCTGTGAGTTTTGAGCTTAATTGTATGGTTACGGTCAAACCATAATTTTTATTCCTGTGTGTTCCGCCCTTCTTTTATATTCTAATGTTCTTTACTTTGTTTTAATCTATATGTCCGATTATAGAATATAAAGATACATACCAAGAGAGTGACTGAGGCCATTGTTTGATTTTAGCTCACTTTATCCCAAAATAGCCTACCTTTCACATCACCCTTGTTAGCCCCCTTGAGCCTTTAAATCCCTTTTTTATTCTATAAACCACATTACTAGCCTTAAGCAGAAAAACAAATAAAAATCCCAAGTTGAATCCTTGGTTAGCTTAAGATAGAAAATTATGAATAGTTTAAAAATATGGGAAACCTATTGGGAACATGGATGATAAAAGGTAGAAGAGTTGAAAAGAACAAAAATAAATCAAAATGAGAATTTTTGGGAAGCATGCTCATGAGAAATCAAATTGAAAGAATTACCATGTGCATTCAAAAAAAAAAAAAAAGAGAGTTATTTATTTTTCAAGCATATGAATAAGGGGATACAAAAGAATTCCCCAAATGTAAAAATAAAAGCAATGCACATGGGATAAAAATAAAAAATTGAAACATGAGCATGTAACATCAAAAGTGGGAAAAGATGGGGAAATAGGTAAAGTAGCTTTGTTTTACTAAGTATGTATGTTAGGTGAGATCTTAGTCTAATTGAGGATTCACTTATTAGCTCATTTAGCCTTATACATATATCCTTACCTTTACCTTGGCCCCATTACAACCTTAATTAAAGACCTCATGATTTTTGGTATGTCTATATTCTATAATTGTTGATTAGTTAGATGAAGAACAAAGTTATTGAAAGGAAGAATAAAAAGAAGAATAGAGTGATTAACCCAATAAACACTGAGTGACTAGAGAGTAAACACAAATCCAGTGAGGGTTCAATAGCTCATTAACATTTATCTTTGTTTAAATTATTTAATTGTCTTGCAAATTTGTAAAATGCTTTTCTCTCCCATCTCATTTGTAAAGGGTACTATATTACTATCTAAGGTTAGGCTATATATATATGCATATGATGACTCCTTGAGAATGTGAATTAATTCAACCACATGCAAGCCTTATATACAAGTGAGTGAATAAAAATTAGAATTGCATGATGCATGACTCATTTAGGTAGTTGCATTTAGATTAGATTGCATTGCATGACATTCCACCACTTTAACCTTACTTATTACCTTGGACTTAGCATGAGGACATGCTATTGTTTAAGTCTGGGGAGGTTGATAAACCCATATTTTATGACATATTTTGTGCTTAGTTTGAGTGATTTATTCAACCCTTTACCCACTTATTCATATTAATTGCATGGTTTTACTTTCCCTTCCTTATTATGTGATGTATGTGAAAACATGTTTCCTATGCTTTAAAATTAATTATTTTAATTACCTTTATTTCCATTCGATGCCGTGATTAGTGTGTTGAGTAGTTTTAGAACTTCTAAGGCAGGAATGACTCAAAGGATGGAAAGAAAACATACAAAAATGGAAGGAAAGCACAAAACGGAGTTCTTGAAGAAACTGGTATCCACGCGATCGCATGGGCGACGTGGACGCATGCCAAGCGCGAATCAACAGCGACGCGGCCGTATGACTGACGCGACCGCGCGCCTTAAGCAAAACACATATGACGCGGCCGCATGACTGACGCGACCGCGTGACAAGAAAAGCTCCGAATGACGCGACTGCGTGACCCACGCGGACGCGTGACAGAGGCCACGCACCAAAAATTACAGAAAACGCTCATAGCGAATTCTGAAGCCCTTTTTGCCCCAAATCCAAGTCCAGAAGGCATAGACCAAAGGTTATGAAGTGAGGGAATGCATCCATTCAAAGGGAGCTCGCCAATTTTTACTTTCCATGATTTAGATTTAGTTTTGAGAGAGGTTCTCTCCTCTCTCTTTAGGATTAGGATTTAGATTTAGGATTTTTATTCACTTTCAGGATTATCTCTTTTGATCAGGTTCAATATTCCTTTTATTTACTTTTGCAAGTTACTTTATGAATCCTTTCATGTTACAGATCACTCTTTTATTAATATTATTTGAGGTATTTCAGTTTAATATTGATTTCTCTTATTTATGCTATTGTTGCTTTTACTCTGAAGACACTTTTATTCCAAGTAGATTTATTTTTCTTCTTTTGGTCTTGGTTAAGAAATCAGTAACTCAGGAGTTATCAAACTCAAACGTGATTGACAATTGTTATCTTTGTTAATTGAATTGAACTTCCATAATCCCAATCTTTTCTTAGGAAATAAATAGGATTCGAAGATCAAACGAATTAATCCCTTGACCTTCCTTTATCTTAGTAAAGGTTAACAAAGTGGAATTAAGATTCAACCATCATCATCATTGATAAGGATAGCTAGGATAGGACCTCCAATTTCTCATACCTTGCCAAAAGTTTATTTTACAGTTATTTATCTATTTTTAATTGCCATTTAATTTACTCGTCATTAAATTACTTGTTCCTCATTCTTGAAACCCCAATTCTACAATCTTCATAACCAATAATAAGAACATACTTCCCTGCAGTTCCTTGAGAAGACGACCCGAGGTTTAAATACTCGGTTATCAATTTTTAAGGGGTTTGTTACTTGTGACAACCAAAACGTTTGTAAGAAAGGTTGATTGCTTGGTTTAGTAACTATACTCACAACGAGAGTTTACTATAACCTCTAAACCATCAATCTTCAGTTCTTCAGCGTACCCCACGCGTCCGCATCGCCCGCGTCGCACAACTTATCCAGATCAGTGCCAATTATCTTATCTTTTCTTTTCTAATCCTAATTTCTTCTATCTTTTCTTCTTTCTTTCTTACTTTATTTCTTTCACTTCTCATTCTTCTTATCTTTCTTTTTATTTTACTTAATTTATTTGCATATTTCATTCATTTCATTTTAATTTTGTGCATATTTTTCTTTTCTTTTCTAAATTCATTATTTTTCCTTTGGTGTTAATTTTCTTATTTAACTGTTGTATCTTCTCTTGAATTATTTTGAGTGCTTAGTGACTTGTTTTATTCTGGATAGGTAATATTATATCAATGCCAATCTTTTATGCCTGTATTATTTTTACATTGACATGAATTTATATTATCTCTCCTTACCCACACTCTCTTCCCTATTGTTGCAAATTTTTTGCACTCTTAATTTGCCATGTACTTCTACTATTTTCTCACTTGCATGTTGTAGCTACCATATAATTGAGACTCTCATTACTTGGCATTAACCCAACCATATTTTACTTGTCTTCTTATCTTTATTTGTTATTAGCTCACTTATCCCAAATAAGCCTACCTTTTACATCACCCTTGTTAGCCACTTTGAACTTTTTAACCCCCTTATATTTCATAACCACATTACTAGGCTTAAGCAGAAAAATAAAATAAAAATCCCAAGTTGAATCCTTGGTTAGCTTAAGATAGATATTGTGTATAATTTAATTGTGAGAAATTTTATGGGATCATGGGATGATATGAAAAAATAGGGAATTAAATTGAATAAGTTATTTGAAAATTTGGGAAGCATGCTCATATGAAATCAAAATAATTAAATTAACATGTGCATTGAAAAAAAAAATAATATATATATATATATATATATTAAGTAATTAAATAAGGGGATACAAAAAAAAGGAGAAGAAAAAAAAAAGAAGAAAAATAATATTACTCCAAATGCAAAATAAAAAGAATCAATGCACATGGGACAAAATTCAAAAATAAGTTTGATACTTGAGCATGAAATACAAAAGTGAAAAAAAAATTTGGGTAGCTAGGTAAATTATTTTAAATTATATAAAGTATGTATATGTTAGGTGAGATCTTAGACTAATCAAAGATTCACTTTATAAAGCTCACTTGGCCATACATATATCCTTACCTTTACCTCAACCCCATTATAACCCTAAAAAGACCTCATGATGTTTGCATTGATATGCTAAATATTTGTTGATTGGTTAGATGAAGAGTAAAGTTTTAGAAAGCATGACCAGAGAAGAGTAGAGTGAATTACCCTATACACTTGAGAGACTAGAGTGATATACACTACCAGTGAGGGTTCAATGCTTGATTCTATGTTCCCTGCTTTTATGAGCTATCTTCTCACAAGTTTACTTGTCTTTTATTATATGATTTGAATTAGTGAAATCTAATTTCTGTTTGTCTTGAAGAGCTTATTTACTTTTAACTAAGTAGGTAGAAACATCTTAGCATATAGTTGCATTCATATAGATAGGTTGCATTTCATACATTCTATCATCCCTCTTCACTCCTTTATAGCTTCTCTTGAGCTTAGCATGAGGACATGCTAATGTTTAAGTGTGGGGAGGTTGATAAACCACTATTTTATGGTTTATCTTGTGCTCACTTGAGTGGTTTTTGTCAACTCTTTACCCACTTATTCATACTATTTGCATGAGTTTACATTCTCCTTCCTGATTTTGTGCTATGATTGAAAATATGCTTCTTTGGCCTTATATTCGCTAATATTAATCCTCTCTCATTACCATTAGATGCCTTGATATGTGCGTTAAGTGATTTCAAAGATTACAGGGCAGGAATGGCTCAGAGGATGGAAAGAAAGCATGCAAAAGTGGAAGGAATACAAGAAGTTGAAGGAACTGCAAAGCTGTCAACCTGACCCTCTTGCACTAAAACGGTCATAACTTGAGGTACAGAGGTCCAAACGACGCGGTTCTAGTTGCGTTAGAAAGTTAACGTCGGGGGCTTTGATTTGATATATAATATGCCATAGTTGACTTGACGCTAAGCAACGCGAACGAGCGCTCCACGCGGACGCGTCGCAGTTCCAAAAATCAACGTGGCAGTTTTCTTCTCCAGCAATTTCTGGGCTGTTTTCAACCCAGTTTTCGGCCCAGAAAACACAGATTAGAGGCTATAAAGTGGAGGAATGCATCCATTCATAATCAGGCTTTCATATTCACAATTTTTAGGATTAGATGTAGTTTTTAGAGAGAGAGGTTTTCTCCTCTCTCTTAGGATTTAGAATTAGGATTCTTTTCAGTTTATGATTATTTCATCTTTTGCGATCACAGGTTCAATGTTCCTCATGTTAGATTTAATTTCTTTTGTTAATGCAATTTGAGGTATTTCAGATTTATGATTTTTGTTTAGCTTTCTATATTCTTGGTTTTAATTGATGAATTGATAAATTGGAGACACTTGAGTTATGAAACTCCTTGTTGATTGAAAATTGGAATTCTTCAAGAATTAATTCGAGATCCAATAACTCTAGCCTTTCCCCAAGGAAAGACTAGGACTTGAGGATTCAAAAATTAATTCATCCGCTTAACTTACCTTCATAGTTAGAGGTTAACAAAGTGGGAGAAAAATCCAATTCTCATCACAATTGATAAGGATAACTAGGATAGGACTTCCAATCCTCATAATTTGCCAAGAGTTTATTTTATAGTTATTTATTTATTTTATTCTTCTTATCATTCAACATACTGCTTTATTACTTTCAAAACCCCCAATTTACAAGACTCATAACCAATAATAAGAACAACTCCCTGCAATTCCTTGAGAAGACAACCCGAGGTTTAAATACTCGGTTATCAATTTTAAAGGGGTTTGTTACTTGTGACAACCAAAACGTTTGTAAAAAAGGTTGATTGCTTGGTTTAGTAACTATACTTGCAACGAGAGTTTACTATAACTTCTAAACCATTAATCTTCAGTTCTTTCAGCCACCTTGTAAAGTTCTTGAGGCATAATCTCATGAACTTCCACTTCCTCCCCAATCATGATACTATGGATCATGATGGCCCGATCCACAGTTACTTCGGATCGGTTGCTAGTAGGAACGATAGAGCGTTGGATGAACTCCAACCATCCTCTAGCCACAGGCTTAAGGTCATGCCTTCTCAATTGAACCGGCTTGCCTCTTGGGTCAATTTTCCATTGAGCTCCTTCCACACATATGTCCATGAGGACTTGGTCCAACTTTTGATCAAAGTTGACCTTTCTAGTGTAGGGGCGTGCATTTTCTTGCATCATTGGCAATTCTTTGGATTTGGGTTCATACTTTGATCATGGTTCCTAGTGATCCATGCGTTTGCATAGAACTCTTGAACCATTAAAATTCCAACTTGTTGAATAGGATTGGAAAGAACTTCCCATCCTCTTCTTCTAATCTCTTGTTGGATCTCCAGATATTTGCCCTTTTTGAGCTTAAAAGGGACCTCAGGGATCACCTTTTTTTTGGCCACAACTTCATAGAAGTGGTCTTGATGGACCTTTGAGATGAATCTCTCCATCTCCCATGACTCAGAGGTGGAAGCAATTGCCTTCCCTTTCCTCTTTCTTGAGGTTTCTCTGGCCTTAGGTGCCATTAATGGTTATGGAAAAACAAAAAGCAATGCTTTTACCACACCAAACTTAAAAGGTTTGCTCGTCCTCGAGCAAAAGAAAAAAGAAAGTAGTAGTAGAAGAAGAAAATGGAGGAGATGGAGGGAGATAGGTGGTTCGGCCAAGGGGTAGAAGTAGTGGTTGTAATGTGTGAAAATGAAGGAGTGGTGAGGGGTTTATATATGGGTGGATTTGGGAGGGAAAGGATCTTCAATTTGGAGGTAAGTGGGGTTTTTTTGGGGAAGAGTGTTATGAAGAGGTGTGAAGAGGAGAGAAGAAGAGGTGGGGTAGGTGGGGATCCTGTAGGGTCCACAAATCCTGAGGGGTCAAGGACTTAGCATCCCTACTCCATTTAGGCGTGTAAATGCCCTTAGAGTGCAATCCTGGCATTTAACGCCACACTGCTGCTTGTTTCTGGCATTTAACGCCAGCTTTTCTCCCTTTCTTAGCGTTTAACGCTAACTTGGTGCTCTGTTCTGGCATTAAACGCCATTCTGGTGCCTGTTTCTGGCATTTAACGCCAGCTTGATGCTTCTTTCTGGCATTAAACACCAGTCTGATGCTTCTTACTGGCATTTAAACGCCAGTAAGCTTATCCTCCAAGGTGTGCTATTTTTAACGCTGTTTTTCATTCTGTTTTTTATTTTTCAGTTATTTTTGTGACTTCACATGATCATCAACCTAAAGAAACATAAAATAATAATGAAAAATAAATAGATATAATTAAATAACATGGGGTTGCCTCCCAATAAGCGCTTCTTTAATGTCAATAGCTTGACAGTGAGCTCTCATGGAGCCTCACAGATAATCAGAGCAGGATTGGGGCCTCTCAACACCAAACTTAGAGTTTGGTTGTGGCCTCCCAACACCAAACCTAGAGTTTGAATGTGGGGGTTCTGTTTGACTCTGTATTGAGAGAAGCTTTTCATGCTTCCTCTCCATGGTTACAGAAGGAGAACCTTGAGTCTTGAATACAAGGTAGTCCTCATTCAACTGAAGGACCAACTCTCCTCTGTCAACATCAATCACAGCTTTTGCTGTGGCTAGAAAGGGTCAGCCAAGGATGATGGATTCATCCTCATCCTTCTCAGTGTCTAGGATTATGAAATCAGTAGGGATGTAAAGGCCTTCAACCTTCACTAGCACGTCCTCTACTAGTCCATAAGCCTGTTTCATTAATTTGTCTGCCATCTCTAGTGAGATTCTTGCAGCTTGTACCTCAAAGATTCCCAGTTTCTCCATTACAGAGAGTGGCATGAGGATTATCCCTGACCCCAAGTCACACAGAGCCTTCTCAAAGGTCATGGTGCCTATGGTACAAGGTATGAAGAATTTTTCAGGATCCAGTTTCTTCTGAGGTAATGTCTGCCTCATTCAGTTCATTGGTGAGCAAGGGGGTTTATCATCCCAAGTCTCATTACCAAATAACTTGGCATTCAGCTTCATTATTGCTCCTAGATATTTAGCAACTTGCTCTTCAGTGATGTCTTCATCCTCTTCAGAGGAAGAATATTCATCAGAGCTCATGAATGGCAGAAGGAAGTTCAATGGAATTTCTATGGTATCTGTATGAGCCTCAGATTCCTTTGGTTCCTCAAAGGGAAACTCTTTTTTGTCCAGAGGACTTCCCATGAGGCTTTTCTCACTGGGACTCACGTCCTCCTCACTCTCTCCAGGTCATGGTTATGGCCTTGGACTCTCTCTTGGGATTTTCTTCTGTATTGCTTGGGAGAGTACTGGGAGGAGTTTCAGTAATCTTCTTACTCAGCTGACCCACCTGTGCCTCCAAATTTCTAATGGATGACCTTGTTTCATTCATGAAACTTAGTGTGGTCTTAGATAGATCAGAGACTATGGTTGCCAGGCTAGAATGGCTCTGTTCAGAATTCTCTGTTTGTTGCTGAGAAGATGATGGAAAAGGCTTGCTATTGCTAAACCTATTTCTTCCACCATTATTGTTGAAGCCTTGTTGAGGCTTCTGTTGGTCCTTCCATGAGAAATTCAGATGATTTCTCCATGAAGGATTATAGGTGTTTTCATAGGATTCTCCCATGTAATTCACCTCTGCCATTGCAGGGTTCTCAGGATCATAAGCTTCTTCTTTAGAAGATGCCTCTTTAGTACTGTTGGATGCAGCTTACAATCCATTCAGACTCTGAGAAATCATATTGACTTGTTGAGTTAATATTTTGTTCTGAGCCAATATGGCATTCAGAGTATCAATTTTAAGAACTTTCTTCTTCAGAGGCGTCCCATTATTCACAGGATTCAACTCAGAGGTGTACATGAACTGGTTATTTGCAACCATTTCAATGAGTTCCTGAGCTTCTGCAGGGGTTTTCAGATGAAGAGATCCTCCTGCAGAATGATCCAATAACATTTTTGACAACTCAGACAGACCATTATAGAATATACATATGATGTTCCATTCTGGAAGCATGTCAGTAGGACACCTTTTGATCAATTGCTTATATCTTTCCCAAGCTTCATAGAGGGACTCACCTTCCTTCTATCTGAAGGATTGGATTTCCACTCTAAGCTTGCTCATCTTTTGAGGTGGAAAGAATTTGGCTAGGGAAGCACTGACCAGCTTTTTCAAAGAGTTCAGGCTTTCCTTAGGTTGTGAATCCAACCATGTTCTAGCTCTATCTCTTACAGCAAAAGGGTAAAGCATAAGCCTGTAGACCTCGGGATCAACTCCATTGGTCTTGACAGTGTCACTGATTTGCAAGAATTCAGCTAAGAACTGATGAGGATCTTCTAATGGAAGTCCATGAAACTTGCAATTCTGTTGCATTAGAGAAACTAATTGAGGCTTAAGCTCAAATTTGTTTGCTCCAATGGCAGGAATTGAGATGCTTCTTCCATAGAAGTTAGAAGAGGGTGCAATAAAGTCACCAAGCATCTTCCTTACATCTCCACCATTGTTATTGGGTTCGGTCATGTCTCCTTCTTTTTCGAAAATTTCTGTCAGGTCCTCTCCAGAAGGTCGTGCTTTAGATTCTCTTAGTTTCCTCTTAAGAGTCCTTTCAGGTTCAGGATCAGCTTCAATAAGAATGTCTTTATCCCTGTTCCTACTCATATGAAAAGGAAGAGAACAGAAAAGAAGAGGAATCCTCTATGTTACAGTATAGAGATTCCTTTATGTGAGTAGAAGAAGAGAAGAATAGAAGAAGGAGAAGAGAAAAATTCGAACACAGAGAAGAAGAGGGGGTTCAAATTTTGAGTGGAAGAGGAGTGTTAGTGGATAAATAAATAAATAAAAGGAGATGAGAGAGGGGGAAAGAATTCGAATTTAATTAAAAAGAGAAGGAAAATATTTTTGTTTTTATTAAAAAAATCAGTTATAATTCGAAAATTAGAAAGAGAAACAAAATAAAATTTGAAACTAACTGAATTAATTAAATAAAAAGAGATTTTTGAAAAAAGTTGTTAGTAATTTTCGAAAATTGGAGAGAGAAAAGTAGTTAGGTGGTTTTGAAAAAGATATGATTGAAATAGAAAACTTTTAAAATCAAACAAAAAGTCAGGTAATTAATTTAAAAAGAATTGAAAATCAATTTTGAAAAGATAAGAAGTTAGAAAAGATTTTGAAATTGATTTTGAAAAATATATGATTGAAATTTAATTTGAAAAAGATTTGATTTTTGAAAATTAAAGTTGATTACTTGACTACCAAGAAACTAAAAGATAGGATTTTAAAATTTAAAGATTGAACCTTTCTTACTAGGCAAGTAACAACTTGAAATTTTTAAATCAAAATATTAAATGCTAGCAGAGAATTCGAAAATATGAAACAAAATAAGAAAAACATTCAATTTGAAATTTTTGAAAATATAAAAGAAAAAATGAAAAAGATTTAATTTTTGAAAAAAATTTGAAAAAGATAGAATTTTTAAATTGAAAATTAGACTTGACTCATAAAAAACAACTAAATTTTAAAAATTTTTGAATAAGTCAACTCAAATATTCGAAATTTATGAGAAGAATAAGAAAAAGATATTTTTTTGATTTTTTAATTTTTAATGAAGAAAGAGAAAAACAACAAAATGACTCAAAACATGAAAATTATGAATCAAAACAAGAAAAATATGCAAGAACACTTTGAATGTCAAGATGAACACCAAGAACACTTTGAATGTCAAGATGAACATCAAGAACATGTTTTTGAAAATTTTTAAGAAAAGAAACACATGCAAGACACCGAACTTAGAGATTTTCAAACTTTAGACACAAACAAATTGAAAATGCATATGAAAAACACGAAAAGACACAAAACATGAAAATGCAAAGATCAAACAAAGAAGATCATCAAGAACAACTTGAAGATTATGAAGAACATAATGCATAAAATTTCAAAAAAAGTAAAAAAAAGAAAGACATGCAATTGACATCAAACTTAAAAATTGACACTAGACTCAAACAAGACATATCAAATTTTTGGTTTTTATGATTTTATTAAATTTTTTTGGTATTTTTCGAAAATTATTGGAAAAAAGAAAAATAAGGATTTCAAAATTTTTAATAAGAATTCCAGGAATCATGTAATGTTAGTCTAAAGCTTCAATCTAAAAAGATTAGACATGGCTAGCCAAGTTTCAGCAGGACATTACATACAACACCCAAACTGATGGGAATCAAAAAGGCTCCTTTGATGATAAAAGCATCATCTGAAACTCTAGAATTCATTCTTAGAAATTCTGAAGGACATAGAATAATTTATTTTTTTGAAAATTTTTCGAAAATAAAAATAATAAAAACAAAAAGCTTAAAATTAAAATAAAATTACCTAATTTGAGCAACAAGATGAACCGTCAGTTGTCCAAACTTGAACAATCTCCGGCAACAGCGCCAAAAACTTGGTGCACGAAATTGTGATCTCAACGGTGCCAAAAACTTGGTACGCACGATTGTAATCTCAACTCCTTTTCACAACTCCGCACAACTAACCAGTAAGTGCACTGGGTCATCCAAGTAATAAACCTTACGTGAGTAAGGGTCGATCCCACGGAGATTGTCGGCTTGAAGCAAGCTATGGTCATCTTGTAAATCTTAGTCAGGTGGATTCAAATGGTTATGAGGTTTTGATAATTAAAAGATAAATAAAACATAAAATAAGATAGAGATACTTATGTAATTCATTGGTGAGAATTCCAGATAAGCGTATGGAGATGCTTTGCTCTTTCTGAATATCTGCTTTCCTACTCCTTTCCATGGCAAGCTGTATGTTGGGGGATCACCATTGTCAATGGCTACCATCCGTCCTCTCAGTGAAAATGGTCCAAATGCACTGTCACCGCATGGCTAATCATCTATCGGTTCTCACTCATGTTGGAATAGGATCCACTACGCCCAACACTCGCGAGTTTGAAGCTCGTCACAGTCATCCCATCCCAGATCCTACTCGGAATACCACAGACAAGGTTTAGACTTTTCGGATCTCAAGAATGGCCGCCAATAATTCTAGCCTATACCACAAAGGTTTTAATCTTAGATTAGAAACCCAAGAGATACACATTCAAGCTTGTTTGCATGTAGAACGGAAGTGGTTGTCAAGCATGCATTCATAGGTGAAAATGGTGATGAGTGTCACATAATCATCACATTCATCATGTTCTTGTGTTCAAATGAATATCTTAGAGAAGAAATAGGCTTGAGTTGAATAGAAAAACAATATTACTTTGCATTAATTCATGAGGAACAACAGAGCTCCACACCTTAATCTATGGGGTGTAGAAACTCCACCGTTGAAAATACATAAGTGACGAAGGTCCAGGCATGGCCGAATGGCCAGCCCCCTAAACGTGATCAAGAGATCAAAAGTGATACAAAGGTAGTCTCAAAAATGATCCAAATATGTGAAATAAATCACTAAAAGTAGTTTTATACTAAACTAGTAGGTAGGGTTACAGAAAATAAGTAAATGATGCAGAAATCTACTTCCGGGCCCACTTGGTGTGTGCTTGGGCTGAGCATTGAGCTTTACACGTGTAGAGACTTCTCTTGGAGTTGAACGCCAGGTTGCAGCCTGTTTGTGGCGTTTAACTCTGGTTTGTAACCTGTTTCTGGCGTTTAACTTCAGAATAGGGCAGGAAGTTGGCGTTTGAACGCCAGTTTGCGTCATTAAAACTTGGGCAAAGTATGGATTATTATATATTTCTGGAAAGCCCTGGATGTCTACTTTCGAACGCAATTAAGAGCGCCCCAATTGGGTCTCTGTAGCTCCAGAAAATCCACTTCGAGTGCAGGGAGGCCAGAATCCAACAGCATCTGTAGTCCTTTTTCAGCCTCTGAATCAGATTTTTGCTCAGGTCCCTCAATTTCAGCTAGAAAATACCTGAAATCACAGAAAAACACACAAACTCATAGTAAAGTCTAGAAATGTGATTTTTATTTAAAAACTAATAAAAATATAGTAAAAATTAACTAAAACATATTAAAAACTATGTAAAAACAGTGCCAAAAAGCGTATAAATTATCCGCTCATCACATGGCTAGATCTTTACATTATTATACTCTGATACTTTGTTATGTTATATCTATATCTTGTGCTAAAGTGTGTAGTTTGTGGGTACGTTTTACATTTTTTAAATCCTATTTTTGAGTTGTATCCTTCATCGGGCTTCTAGAATATACTACTTTTCCTATATATAAATATGTATTGATGAGGGAAAAATGATTCCACACAAACTCACCGGCAAGTGTACCGGGTGGCATCAAGTAGTAATAACTCACAAGAGTGAGGTCGATCCTATAGGGATTGATGGATCAAGCAACTTTAGTGAGTGATTAGTTTAGTCAAGCTAACAGTGGTGAATTGGGTGAAATTTAACAAACAGAGAGTAAATTGCAAGAATTGTAAATTGCAGAAAGTAAATTGACAGAATCTTAAAGAGCAAGAAATGTAAATTGCAGCAAATGTAAAGGGAATTGGGTGCAGGGATATTTAAATTCCATAGAAATGTAATTCAAGTTCACAGCAAACTCAAATGTAAAATTTCAGAGGAACAGAATTGCAGGAAGGTAAATCGAGCTCAATGTAAACTGAATTGTAAAATTGCAGAAAGGAAAATTTGCAGAAGAGAATTATCAGAAACTGAAATTGCATAAGCTAAATTGAATTCAATACTGAAATGTAAAAGTGCAAAAAAATAAAAGTGTTTCAAGAGAACCTTCTATTCTACTCCTACTCCTACTGCTGCCTACTACTAATGCAGCCTACTGTCCGTGAGAGCTCTCTAATGAAATGAAACTGATGCCTTTATATAGGATTTATAATATGAAAAATGAAATTGCAGACAAATTACAAATAAATGAAATTCCTATTCTAACTGTGTCTTGTGCCTTTGAGTGATGTCAATGGGCTCTGCTTGCTTTGAATTTTCAATTGGGCTTGGAATCAGATTAATTGAGCCAGAGTTGCACTTCCAGGAGAATGGAGCGTTTTCAAATTGAGCGCAGCATTCATTCACCCACGCATACGCGACCCTCACGCTTAAGCGTGCTTTGGCAGTCTGGCATATCGAAGCGTGCACGTCATGTATAATAGTATGGGGTGAACATCAAGTTTCGGCCTCAGAAGTTGGCGCTAAACTTTGGCCTCCAAACAGCCAGCGTTCAAACAAGTGAGCGCCACGTTCACTTTAGTGAGCGTTTTTGGCCTTCCAAACAGTGCGACCATGCCTTCTTTGAAGGGCCATAACTTGAGTTACAGATGTCCAATTGATGCGCTTCTAGTTGCGTTGGAATGCTTACATTCAGAGCTTTCCACCGATATATAGCAATTCATATTTGACATGAAATTGAAGCACAAGTGAAAAGCATCTTTAAGGCCCAAAAATCAACCAAACATGCGCTGGCCAAGGATCGAAGGGGGAGCGCTCAATCAAAAGCAAAGTGCTGCACAAGGGGAGCTTATGGAGTGAGCGTGATAAACCCATATTTCATGAGTTCATTTGTGCTTAATTAGAGTGATTTATTCAACTCTTCACCTACTTATTCACATTAATTGCATGGTTTTACTTTCCCTTCCTTATTATGTCATGATGTGAAAAACATGTTTCCTAAGCTTTAAAAATTAATTATTTTAATTACCTTTATTTCCATTCGATGCCGTGATTAGTGTGTTGAGTAGTTTCAGATTTTCTAAGGCAGAATGACTTAAAGGATGAAAATGGGAACATACTAAAATGGAAGGAGAAAGCAAAACGGAGCTTTAAAGAAACTGGTATCCACGCGATCGCATGGATGACGCGATCGCGTGCCATGCACGAATCAGCAGCGATGCGGCCGCATGACTGACGCGACTGCATGGCAAGGAAAATCTCCGAAGGATGCGACCACGTGACAGAGGCCACGCACCAGAAATTACAGAATACACCCCAGCGAATTCTGAAGCCCTTTTTGGCCCAGATCCAAGTACAGACAGCATAGACCAGAGGTTATAAAGTGTGGGAATGCTTCCTTTCAAGGAGAGCTCGCATATTTTTACCTTTCAATGATTTAGATTTAGTTGAGAGGGAGATCTTCTCTCTCTCTCTCTTTTAGGATTTAGGATTTCTTCTTGTTTTAAGAGTAACTCTGGATCCCAGGTTTAATGTTATTTTATTTTAGTTTTACTTTTATTTATTTATTCCAACATTTGAATTGATCATTATAATTTATGAATTATTCCATGTTACAGACTGTTATTTGAATTAATGATAATTGAGGTATTTTCAGTTTATGATTGTTCTCTTTGATTTAAGTTACCATTGCTTCCCATCTAAGGACCTCTTTATCATTGCAGCAATTTTACTTTTCCCCTTTTGGTTCAGGTTAAGAATTTAGTAACTCAACAGTTATTAAACTCAACATAATTGATAATCGTTATCTTGCTAATTGAGCTGAACTTAAATAATCCCAACCTTTTCTGAGGAAATAATTAGGATTCGAAAGTCAATTTAATTAGTCCCTTGACTTTCCTTTGCCCTGGTGAAGGTTGACCAAGTGGAGTTTAGATTCAACTTTCATTATTGTTGAGAGAGATAACTAAGTTGGACCTCTAATTTCCTTACCTTGCTAAAAGTTGCTTTACAGTTATTATTTATTCTTAATTGCCATTTAATTCACTCGTCATTTAAATTACTTGCTTCTCACCTTCTAAACCCCGATTACAACCTTCATAGCCAATAATAAGAACATACTTCCTCGCAGTTCCTTGAGAAGACGACCCGAGGTTTGAATACTCGGTTAAGAATTTTTAAAGGGGTTTGTTACTTGTGACACCCAACACGTTTTATGAAAGGACTTTTGAAGGTTTAGAAACTATACTTGCAACGAGGATTTATCCGCAATTTTCTAGACCACACAAAAGTTCTCTCATCAAAAATGGCGCCGTTGCCGGGGAACTGCTAACGTGTGCCTTATTATTGGTTATTGTAAATATTTTTTCTTTTGCTTGTTTATTTACTTTTGTTTTTCCTTTTTTTATCTTTATTTGCTACTATGAACTCTCACCCCTCTTGCTTTGAGTTTGGTTCTAATATTATTAAAGGAAATAGAAGTTACAGCAGGAATGTGCATCAAGGTCAGACCAATCAAGGATGGATGGAACCAAGAGGATCTAATCAACCCTTCTGGCAGCAACACCCTCCGAGATATCCTGGATAGAGACCATTCTACCGTGCATACCCAGCTGAAAGACATGGTGGACAACCTTGTAATTACCAACAAGCCCCACCACGTGCATATGAACCATCCTTTCAACATAACCTCGAACCACCACACTCACAAGCTTTTCTTCACCATTCGCCATCATATGATCCTTCCTTACCCCAATACCAATCCAATCGTTCCCAATCATCACCACTTTCCTTTGTATCATGTCCAAGTTTGGCAAACCGCAAAGCAAAGGATCGCCTAAAGGAAACAGTAATTAAATTTCAAACAACCATTCAACAACTGGAGCAAGCACTAATTCAATGGGCCACTAGGCGCTCAAATATACAAGGATCAACCACAGCCCCATGTGGACAGCCCGATGAAGAGCGTAGCATGAAAGAAATACTAGAGACTCCAGTGGACAAGACAGAGAATGAATTCGTACTAGAACAAGTGGAAGAAGCTGTCATTGTTCAAGAAGAAGAGTTGGTTGAAGATCTAGGCGATGCTGAACTTCCTTGGGAATCCAGAATTGAGGAAAACTCCGTCCAAGATGCCACAGTTGATGCTAAGGAGGATACCGTACAATCTCCAAGGCAAGTCGTTTACGAAGAATCAGACGGAATAATCCAAGAAGCAAATTTCCTTGATGATGATAGTCACAAGTCTAGTTCTCCTAGTGATGAACTTGCGTCCGCAAGTGAATTCTCTGAGATCGAAGAATCTTCCCCAAGTGAATATGAAGATGATACGGAGGTAGATTTCTCTCAACCTCCAATCTATGACTCGAGTGATGAGGAAGACATAGAAGGCTTTGACCAGGATACAGATACAATTGAAGATCTTTGCAAGGAAGTGGAAGAATTCACAGAAGAGCACAAGGAAACGGAACTTGCAGAACCACCAAAAACACCTATCCCAAGGCCATTACCACCCAATACAAGCTTCAAGTGGGTACAATCCTTAACTTATAATTTTACTTATTCACTTGAATATGGTTTGCTTGAAACAGATGGCCAACTTAGAGCTCTCTGCGGCTTTAAGAATAAGAGGGAAATAACTCGTATTCAAAGCTGGTGCACTAGGTTCAATAAGGTTCCACGCTTCACCTTGAAGTACACGGATTGGTATCATGCTCAATTGCATGGACCACAGAGAACGTTTGGTCACCACGGTGAGATTCTACTTTTTAAGCCGCCCGGATGGAGACATGTAGACCAAGACGGAGGCGGATTTAAACGCAAGGCTTGGAATCCTGAGGTTTATTCTGACATTTGTTACCCCAGGAGCCTAAAAATTTGTTTGAAGCTGCTCAAAAGCTTTACATGCCTAGTTTGGGACCCCGGAGGCTATTGGCATTCCAAGCACTGGTGGAGATTTTTGGACGAATTTAAACACAAGCCACCATAACAGGATACTCTTCCAATGTCCAACTTAAGGACTTTAACTAAAAGTGCTAGGTGGGAGACATCCCACCATGGTATGGTCGCCTCTTTTTCAACTTATTTCTTGTTAATTGCTTTCATTTTTCCTTTTTCATTTTAATTTATTAAACCTGGAATCATGCATAGAATTCATGTCCATCACTGCATCCTGCATTTTTCAGTAAAAAAAAAAAGGGTTGCACGACGCGACCGCATGCCCCATGCGATCGCGTCATATCGCGAAAAACACCACCCATGCGACCGTGTGACCCACGCGGCTGCGTGATATATATCGGTGTAAGGATCCAACGAACAGAAAGTTGGGCTGGAATCTTGCGGCCCTTGTGCATTTCGCACAAAATAGCCCACGCGATCGCATGCCCCGTGCGATCGCGTCACTTACCCAATACCAATCCCACGGGACCGCGTGAGCGACGCGATCGCGTTGCATTGATTGCACATCACCCCAAAAGGAGACAGAGAGTTGCGCTAAAACGGCGCTGGAGTCGTGCGTTTAGCACAACTTCCAGCAACGCGATCGCGCGACCCATGCGATCGCGTCACCCTTCTTTCCCCCCTCTCATGCGATCGCGCATCCCACGCAATCGCGTCACTCCCATTCTCGTCCCAACCACGCGACCGCGTGCCCCACGCGGCCGCGTGGATTCGAAAATATAACCCCCCCCAGCCCGCGAACCCTATCAGTCGCGAGCCCCCTCCCACCCCCAACCCTCTTCTCCCTCTCTGCTCCCTCTCCCTCCAACCACCACCCAGCACCACCCAGCCGCCACCGCCGGCCACCCAGACGCCGCCGCCACCCCGTACGCCGCCGCCCCAACCCCCTCCCCTCCCTTCTTCTCCCTTCCTCCTCTCCCCTCTCCGCCACTGCCTCCGCGACCACCGCCCCCCACCACCGCCACCCAGCCGCGCCTCCCCACCACCGCCACCCAACCACACCCCCCTTCTTCTATCACCAACCCAAAACCCTCGCCGCCACTGCCCCCTCAGCCACCACCACGTCTCCGTGCACCACCACCACGCCGGACGCCGCCGTAGCCACCTTCTTCCCTGTTCCACCCCTTCCGCTTACCAGGTTCCGCAACACGCAACCTTTTTATCCGTTCGTCACTTTTCTGTATTTTTTATTCCGTTTATGTTCATAATTTGGATAGCTAGACTTGCATGTTGTAGCAGATTTTTAGGTTGTTAGGTAGCTTAGGCTGTGGTTAGTGGATCTAGGTCTGTTTACTTGCACTGTTCTTACTTCTGTTTTATACTATGTGCAAATCTGTTGCTGCTATAATCATGATTCACATGCTGCTTTCTTGTATGTTGCTGCTGTTTACATTGAGTTTTTCTGTTTATTTTATATCTATGTACATGCAGCTTGCTTTCTTTTAATTCATATGAACTGATCTGATTGTTGTTTATTTTCCGGGACAGTCCAATTTTAGCCGGAATGCTGCCCAAATTTTTTGAAAATTGTTTTCATTCTTGTTTTGGTTTGGCAACTCTGTTTTACTCTACTTCCCCCAAACTATTTCATGAATGCTAAGGGCCACCTTCTTATCCTCTTTTGCTTTCCTGGTTCATAACATGCATTTGTGATTCACTGATTCCAATTTCTGATTTCTTTATTTCTATTCGAATCAGCATCACCCTGTTTTCTTTATTCAATTATGAGTACTTCTATTCTTACCTGTGAATCCTTGTTATATGGAATTTTTCTATGCCACTTACCTTCCTAACTCACTAATTTTAATTTACCAATTTCTTTTTCAAATCCTAACCATACTAACCCTTTTGATCTCTTTTCTGATTATTTTCACTTTCCTCTAACTTTCTAACCATGGCATATTGCTTATTTTTTTCCATTTAACATAAATTCAATCACATTTCATATACTCATTTTCCTTATTCTATTCCTCCCTTACCGCTTTGAGTTTCCTTTGTTTAAACTGCCTATTTGCTTTCCTATTTTTTTTATCCATTCCTGGTTTTCTGTTTTTCAGGATGTCTGCCTCACAGAGGAAAGGTAAAGGCAAGGCTACTGGCAAGCGTAAGAGAGGAGATTCCTCCCAGTCCATCATTTCTCTAATGCACGATTCCTCATGGCGGGAGAAGAATTTCACATAGCAGAAAAAGCTGACCAGCTGCTCCCTTCGACTGATCCTATAAAATTTGCAAACCGGTACTGTGAGCTGAAGTACCCGACTTTTGCAAACTCCAGAAATCTATACCTGGAACGTACCTTGAAGATTCCTGAAGCCCTCCAGCAATACACTACTGAGCAAATCAAGCAAAGGGGCTGGTTCTTTCTGGAGAGATCACTGACAGAGGTCAATGCATCTTGGGTCTGGGAATTCTATTGCAACTACTACCTTACTACCCTAGATGCAGTGAACCTTTTAATTCACGTCCGAGGCACCCTCCCCTTTCCTTACCTGGTTACACGGCTAGGCCGTCAGGCTGATGTGCCTTGGGAGGTTGCCGATGAGCGACCACCAGCAGTGGACTGCAGGAAGATCATCCCGCACAGCAGGAACTTCCTTGCCTTGGGCTACAGACCACCACCTATCACTGCTACTGATGAGACAGCCCCTCCATCTGCTGGACCCTCTTCATCCACAGCTGCCCCAGCTACCCCTGCTGCCACCACTGCACCTCCACCCGCCTCTGAGCCAATTTATCGCCTCGTGCACCGTCTTTTCCGCCAGCTTGATCAGATGGAGCGCCGTAACAGGCGCCGGTATGAGAGATTGGAGCACCGTAGCAGGCGACGCTATTCCCATCTGAAGCTGATGATCAGACAGGGTGCCGACATCCCCTCCGAGCCCGACACCCCTTCAGAGCCATCAGAGGAGGAGGAGGATGAGCACGAGGAGGAGACTCATTCCCAGGCAGAGACTCATCAGCAGGCAGCCATAGAGCAGACTGTCCCGCATCAGGAGGTTATGCCCCAGATTGAGGCTGCAGATTCGGAGATCCCGATCCAGTTAGTCCCCTCTCTACAGCAGCCAGACTCTTCGTCCACCACCGCCACAGAGACCCCAGCTACCATCCCTACCAGTGATGACACTCCTTCACACCCGGCTTGATTGAGCATCGGGAACGATGCTTCCCTTTAAGTGTGGGGAGGTCGCCATCTCTGGCGTTTATTTTGGTGAACTACTACATACTTTTTCTTTTATTTTGGATATTTTTCTTTTACTGTTATTTTCTGAGTACTTATACATTGCTACTTGTGTATTTTATTCTATTTTCTGCATTTTGCATTTTTTGTTCATATTTTAGTCATTTAGTTCATGTTAGTTATTTAGTTTAGTTTGCAATTCTGATTTATTAGTGGATTAATTAGTATAGTTTACCCTTTTTAGCATAAGATAGTATAGTTTAAATAGAAAAATATAAAGGGAGTAAACTAGAAACTTTAACAGAATCAAAACAACCCACACCTTGTATATATAGCATTACATGTTAGTTGACAACATTTCATCAAGGAGGAACATTAAAACTTTAAAAGCTACCCTAAAATAATTTTTTTCAAGAGAATAATGGGAATTTTTAACTAAACCTGCATACAATATATGAATGATATATGATGCTTGAGTTAGAGATCACACAGCCTGTGAGTCTTGAGCTTAAATTGTATGGTTGCATTCAAACCATAATTTCATTTCTGTGTGTTACATTTCTTTTTATTCTGATATTCTTTCCTTTGCTTTAATCTATATGTCCAATTATAGAATATAGAATAGATACATACCAAGAGAATGATTGAGGCCATCATTTGATTTTAACTCACTCACTCCAAATCAGCCTACCTTTTACATCACCCTTGTTAACCCCCTTGAGCCTTTTAAAACCCCTTTATTCTATTTAGCCAAATTACTAGCCTTAAGCAGAAAAACAAAGGAAAATCCCAAGTGAATCCTTAGTTAGCTTAAGATAGAAAATTATGAATAGAGTTAAATGTGGGAAACCTTTTGGGAACATGGGTAATAGAAACAAAAAGGTAGAGAAGTAAAAGGGAATAAAATAAAATTTGGGAAGCATACTCATGAGAAAATCTAAGTGATTCAATCATCATGTGCATAAAAAAAAATTTATTTTTCAGCATCTAAATAAAAGGGGATACAAAAAGAAATTCTCCGATGAAAACAATGCACATGGAATAAAAATAAAAAGTGAAACATGAGCATGCAACAATAAGTGGGAAATATGGGAAAATAGGTAAAGGAATTTTATTTTACTAAATATGTATGTTAGGTGAGATCTTAGTCTAATTAAGGATTCACTTATTAGCTCACTTAACCATATACATAAATCCTTACCTTTACCTAGGGCTGGAAGTGAGTCAAGTCAGCTCATGAGCCAGCTCGAGCTCGACTCGTTAACAGCTCGATAAGCTAAGCTCATGAGCTGGTGAGCCAAGCTTGAGCCTGAAATTGAGCTCATAAATTAAATGAGCCGAGCTTGAGCTTGGATAAGCTCAGCTCATTAGCTCGTGAGCTGGCTCGATTATATATATATATATATATATATATATATATATATATATATATATATATATATATATATTAATACACATATAAAATATCTTTTATATATTTAATTTATATTTTAATATTATATATACACATTAAAATAATAATATATAATTTTATATATATTTTTTGATTTATTCGTTTGTCAATACAAAAAAAATTGTGAGTTCCCAAAATGAATTTTTATCAAGTTCCTAGTTTCTATTTTTTAGGAACAGAAAATATAATTAATTATACGGTCTACTCATTTAGATTTTTAATAAATTAGAAACCAAAAGACAAAGAAACCTAAAGGGATAAAAATCATGAAATAAGTATTGTGAATTCCCAAAATGAATTTTTATCAAGTTCCTAGTTTCTATTTTTTAGGAACAGAAAATATAATTAATTATACGGTCTACTCATTTAGATTTTTAATAAATTAGAAACCAAAAGACAAA
Source organism: Arachis ipaensis (assembly GCF_059453495.1). Lineage (NCBI taxonomy): Eukaryota > Viridiplantae > Streptophyta > Magnoliopsida > Fabales > Fabaceae > Arachis > Arachis ipaensis. Next base: position 99,502,030 of record NC_142436.1, on the reverse strand, counting down.
GAAACCTAAAAAGATAAAATCATGAAATAAGTATAGTGTACGTACTACATTTTTTTAAAACAATGGCCAAGCATATTGAACCGAGGAGTAATTGTAATGAGTGCATTACCATAAATATGAAGTTTTTTTATTTAATCTTTTTCTGAAGATTATTTAATTAATATTATAATTGTTTGGTCATTATCAGCTGGATATAAAACTATAAAGACGAAGTTGAAGCGAGTCGTTATAGCCACGAAGAAAATTAGAGGACGCTTTTTGAAAGGTATTTCTCATCAAAATAATCACTCGTTATTGAACAGAGAGGAATAGGAAGAGTTTTTTCCAAAAGAAAATCTCTTTGACTTGCAGTGAATTGTTGATTTACTTCATTCTCTCAAATAGTAAATTGGTTTGTCCATCAATCTACTTTGAAAAATTCGGTTACTTTGAAGTTTGATCTTTCTTTTTCTGGGAATCAATTATCAAGTAAGTTATATTTTTTATGTTCTTTCAATTTTTATTTTTCTGTTTTTGTTGATTTTTTTTAATCTTTAGAGTTCTTTTTTTATTGATTGTTCAACACATTTATTTTTTTACTGACAGTATCATGGAAATTTCTGAACTTGAAAATCAATTGTTAGTGTCTGCTTCCAATGAAAACGCAAATAATATACAAAATGAAGAACTACTTCTTCCTATTGATAGAATATCATCACCAGAAATACAAGTTGAACTTGAAGCAGAAGCATTAGACAACAATGAAGGAGAAAATCAAAGTGGAGAAGATGAAGAGGTAGAAGACAATGAAGATGAGGGTGTTATTCACAAAAATAAAAGGAAGAAAACCTCCTTTGTCTGGCAACATTTTAAAGAAGTGAAATTGTCTAATGGGGTTGTGAAGAATCAATGTGTTCATTGCAAAAGAAAATATGCTATAACTGACTCAAAAGCTACAAGTCAATTGAATAGGCATTTGAAGAATAATTGTCCTGGCTACAGAAAAATGGTGTTGGCAAAACAAAAAAAATTGAACTTCTCTCAAAGCGATTCAGCAGAGCATCCAAATGTCATTGGTCCTATGTTAGTAACTCCTGGTGGAAAGTATGATCATGCAAGACAAAGAGAAGCAACTGCACATTGGTTAATGATGCACGAGCATTCATTTAGCATTGTTGAAGAATTTGGTTTTTCATTGATGATGAAGTGCAATAATACAGCTTATGAGAAGATTGGTAGAAAAACGCTGAAAAGTGATTGTCTCAAAGTATATGAAGCTGAAAAGAAGAAGTTAAAGGCAAGTTTAAAAGATGTGAGTAAAATCAGTTTAACTACTGATTTGTGGAAATCACAGAACCAGAAAATTGAGTATATGGTTATCACAGGTCATTACATTGATACAGATTGGATATTGCAAAAACGAGTTCTTAGTTTTGTTCATGTTCCTCCACCTCGACGTGGTGTTGATATTGCAGATGCCATTTTCAAATGTCTTATTGAATGGGGTATCGAATCAAAGATTTATTCTATATCTGTAGATAATGCATCCTATACTGACTCATGCTTAAGGACATTGAAGGACATGATTTCAAGGCATAGAAAATTGCTTTGTGGAGGAAAGTTGTTTCATGTGCGATGTTGTGCACACATCTTAAACTTACTTGTTCAAGATGGATTGGGGGAAATAGCAGGAACAATTGAAAATATACGTGAGAGTGTGAAGTTTATCAATCAGTCTGAGGCAAGGTTGCGTACATTCTCCGAGATTGTTCAACAATTGCAACTTCCTGGAAGAAAATTGATTCTTGACTGTCCTACACGATGGAATTCAACTTATCAAATGATATCTACAGCATTGCACTTTAAGGAAGTCTTCCCTCGATTCCAAGATCGTGAGCCAAATTATAGATATCTTCCTGACCACGAAGAATGGGATAAAGTTGAAAAAATAGCTGAAGTTCTACAAGTGATCAATTGTGCAACCAATATCATATCTGGAAGTGAATATCCTACTGCCAACCTTTATCTTGCTGAGGTATTTCGCATTAAATTAATTTTGGATGAAGCTGTTAATAGTGGACCTTTTTTCATCAAGGAAATGGCTGCCAAAATGAAACTGAAGTTTGATAAATTTTGGAGTGAATGTAACCTTCTCATGGCTGTTGCTACTGTTTTAGATCCCAGATGCAAATTGACAGGTCTTAAAATGTGCTTTCAGCAGATATATGGGCAAGAAGCTACAAGAAATATGACATTGGTGCATCAAATCTTGACAGAAATGTATCAAGAGTATGTCATTCTATCCAACGAGCAAGAAGGATCAACTTCACTGAGTGCAAGTGGCGAAAGTAATATCAACTCTACAATGCAAAGTTCAAACTCCTCACAAACAGGGTGGTCAATAATGATAAATTTTGTAAAGGATGAAGAAGCAGTTCCAGCTTTAAAATCTGAGTTAGAGACTTACTTGGATGAACCAAAATATTTTCAAAGAGAACATGATGTAACTAGCTTCAGTGCTTTAGAATGGTGGAAGGTAAATCGTGGAAAATATAGGATATTATCTAGAATGGCAGCTGATGTTCTTGCTATTCCAATCTTAACTGTGGCTTCAGAGTCAACTTTTAGTGCTGGTGGAAGGGTAATTGATACATTTCGATCCTCACTAAGTCCGACTACAGTTGAAGCTTTAATTTGTGGAGGAGATTGGCTTCGAGTTTTTTATGGCCTAAGAAACAAGTCTAAGGTTGAAGATAGCTCTGTGGAGATTACATTACCAATTTAAGTTGTCAAATAAATATTCAAAACTTGATAGCTGATAGTTATAAGATGTAATGTTTTAAGTTTGTTAAATATATGGATGCATTGTTTTTTATTTTGTTATATTAAAATTATAATTTTTATATAGAACTATAGATTATGTTCTAGTTATTTGAGCCAGCTCGTGAGCTTGAGCCAGCTCGTGAGCTTTCCGTGAGCTGAGCTTGAGCTTAAGAAATAGGCTCGATTGTTAATGAGCCGAGCCGTGAGCCAAGCTCAATTTTCGTGAGCCGAGCTTGAGCTTTGTCTGGCTCGGCTCAGCTCGGCTCACTTCCATTACAACCTTAATTAAGACCTCATGACTTTTTAGTATGACTATATTCTATAATTGTTGATTGGTTAGATGAAAAACAAAGTTATAGAAAGTAAGAAAAAAAAAAAGAAAAATAGAGTGAATAAACCCAATAAACACTGAGTGACTAGAGAGTAATCATAAAATCCAGTGAGGGTTCAACAACTCATCAACATATATCTGTGCTTAAAATTTACTAATTGTTTTGCAAGTTTATACAATGTTTTCTTTCCCATCTCATTTGCTAAAATGCTTTATTATTTAAGGGTTAGCTATATGTATATACATAACTCCTTGAGAATGTGAATTAACTTAGCTACATGTAAGCTTTATATATGAGTAGATGAATTAGAATTGCATGACCCATTAGGTAGATGCATTTAGCATAGGTTGCATTTCATAACATTCCATCACTTTAACCTTAATTATTTACCATGGATTTAGCATGAGGACATGCTAGTGTTTAAGTGTGGGGAGGTTGATAAACCCATATTTCATGAGTTCTTTTGTGCTTAATTAGAGTGATTTATTCAACTCTTCACCTACTTATTCACATTAATTGCATGGTTTTACTTTCCCTTCCTTATTATGTCATGTTGTGAAAAACATGTTTCCTAAGCTTTAAAAATTAATTATTTTAATTACCTTTATTTCCATTCGATGCCGTGATTAGTGTGTTGAGTAGTTTCAGATTTTCTAAGGCAGAATGACTTAAAGGATGAAAAAGGGAACATACTAAAATGGAAGGAGAAAGCAAAACGGAGCTTTAAAGAAACTGGTATCCACGCGATCGCATGGATGACGCGATCGTGTGCCATGCACGAATCAGCAGCGATGCGGCCGCATGACTGACGCGACCGCGCACCTTAAGCAGAATGCATATGACGCGGTCGCATGATTGACGCGACCGCGTGGCAAGGAAAAGCTCCGAAGGACGCGACCGCGTGACCCATGCGGACGCGTGACAGAGGCCACGCACCAGAAATTACAGAATACGCCCCCCAGCGAATTCTGAAGCCCTTTTTGGCCCAGATCCAAGTACAGACAGCATAGACCAGAGGTTATAAAGTGTGGGAATGGTTCCATTCAAGGAGAGCTCGCATATTTTTACCATTCAATGATTTAGATTTAGTTGAGAGGGAGATCTTCTCTCTCTCTCTTTTAGGATTTAGGATTTCTTCTTGTTTTAAGAGTAACTCTGGATCCCAAGTTTAATGTTCTTTTATTTTAGTTTTACTTTTATTTATTTAATCCAACATTTGAATTGATCATTATAATTTATGAATTATTCCATGTTACAGACTGTTATTTGAATTAACGATAATTGAGGTATTTTCAGTTTATGATTGTTCTCTTTGATTTAAGTTACCATTACTTCCCATCTAAGGACCTCTTTATCATTCCAGCAATTTTACTTTTCCCCTTTTGGTTCTGGTTAAGAATTTAGTAACTCAACAGTTATTAAACTCAACATAATTGATAATCGTTATCTTGCTAATTGAGCTGAACTTAAATAATCCCAACCTTTTCTGAGGAAATAATTAGGATTCGAAAGTCAATTTAATTAGTCCCTTGACTTTCCTTTGCCCTGGTGAAGGTTGACCAAGTGGAGTTTAGATTCAACTTTCATTATTTTTGAGAGAGATAACTAAGTTGGACCTCTAATTTCCCTACCTTGCTAAAAGTTGCTTTACAGTTATTATTTATTCTTAATTTCCATTTAATTCACTCGTCATTTAAATTACTTGCTTCTCACCTTCTAAACCCCGATTACAACCTTTATAGCCAATAATAAGAACATACTTCCTCGCAGTTCCTTGAGAAGACGACCCGAGGTTTGAATACTCGGTTAACAATTTTTAAAGGGGTTTGTTACTTGTGACACCCAACACGTTTGTATGAAAGGACTTTTGAAGGTTTAGAAACTATACTTGCAACGAGAATTTATCCGCAATTTTCTAGACCACGCAAAAGTTCTCTCATCAGAGCGCTACGTTCACTCTTTTTCACTTTTTCGGGCTTCCAAGCCAAGGAAGCATGGCAAGGACATACCAAGGAGCACTAGGAGCACTCAAATGTTGCAACGGAGCACCCAAGAGGAGTGCTGGCCAAAGGGAAGCTAGGCGATGTTCAACAAGTTAACGTAGCGTTCACTAATGCAATGCTAAAGGAGGCAAGATGCACACCAACAATGCACGTGAGGAAGCATGCTTGGAGCAAGTGAACGTAGCGTTCACTTTCCTAACGGAGCGCTCCACTGGAGCCTCACTAAAAACACCCTGACCCACCTGATCCAAATTCATCCAAGGCCAAATCCAAATCAATCCACTCTTCTTCAAGCCCAAAGCAAGCAAAACTCATGGACATCACTCAAAGGCACAAGACACAGAGAAGCTAGGATAGGAATTTCATTTTGTAATTTGTTTTTAATTTCAATTTCATTTTCTTTTTTGAAAAAGCCTATAAAAAGGCATCTGTTCCATTTTAAAAAGGAGGCTGGCTCTAATAGAGAGCATTAGGAGTAGGAGTAGAATAGAAAGCTCTTGTAAACACTTTTATTTTTCTGCACTGAATTCAATTTCGCTTATGCACTTTCAATCTCTACAATTCTCTTCTGCAATTTCTTTTTCTGCACTTTTACAATTTTCTTGAGATGAGTTTACTTTCTGTGAAATTTAAATTCTCTGCCTCCTTGCTAATTTCCTTTCTGAAATTTTACATGAGTTTGCTGTGAGCTTGATTTACATTTCTAAGCAATTTAAATTTCCCTACACCTCAATTCCCTTTTCTGTTGATGTAATTTAGTTTTCTTGTTATTTAAGATTCTGTCACTTGTTCTAAGCTTTGATTTACTGCCTCTTTAATTTCCAGCACCAAATTCCCTTTACATTTACTACACTTTACCTTTCTTGTCATTTAAGCTTCTGAAATTTACATTCCTTGCTCTTTACGTTTCTGCTTATTTACTTTCTGCAACATTAAATTTCTTGTCATTTACATTCTGTTATCAAATTTTCATTCAATTTACCAATGTTAGCTTAACTAAACTAATCACTCACTAAAGTTACTTGATCCATCAATCCCTGTGGGATCGACCTCACTCTTATGAGTAATTACTACTTGATGCGACCCGGTACACTTGCCGGTGAGTTAGGTGTGGAATCTAATTTTCACCCATCACTCTTGCAGCGTTCTCTATGTGAGCGTAGCGTTCTTCAATTAAGTGCTCCCCACACGTACGCGTGGGTCTTCAAACATGCCACTTTCACGCTGCCGCTCAGCCCACTTCTCACTCAAATGCTTATTGCCTGAAAATGCATGAAAACCAAGTAAAAACTAATGAAAAAGCTTGTGAAACTAGCCTAAGATGACTTGTCATTATAATACCAAACTTAAATCTTGCTTGTCCCCAAGCAAGCAATAAGACAGAGCAAGAATGAATGAAGACAGAGAAGAGTATGAGTCTTTATTTGCAAAACATTCAATACTGGTTAATGGGGTTTTCATGCATGGTATCTTAGAGATTTTTGTTCTGTGGCTGAGACACCAACACTTCTTTGGATCCTTACTTCAATTACACAAAAAAATGAGACTTGTTATTGCTTGGTCCTTGATTTTTCTTACTTTCTTTCTTTTGACTGAGATTTATTGCTTAGCTGAGGCTTAATGCTATGTGATAAGGCAACTTTTTAGAGTAAGCTTTCAGCTAGCATTCCTGCTCCAGTTGGTTCAAGATGCTAGGTGTTGAAACACCCCTATGGGCTTACTTGCTCAAGCCTCTCCTTAGCACACACATATCACAGGCATTTAGCTCATTTTGTTCTTTTGGAAATTGATGCCCAGCACCTCTTTGGGTCACTAAATGCCTTGTCTCAAAGTAGCTCTTGATGGTGGACTTTCGGTTGGCAATCTCGGGTTAGTTAACCCAAGTTTCCGGGTGATGAAGCACCCCTTAGAGCGTAGTTATCCAAGCTTATCTTTGTACAAGAACATCACAAGCATATATCCAAATCTCAAGCCATTGGTGCCCAGCCTTGTTTATTCCTTTTCGTTTCTTTCTCTTGTATTTTATTTCTTTTATTTTAGACCTCTTTCATTTGTCAAGTCCCATGAACTGTAACTCAAGTTCATATCTCAAAGTCATGCCAACTTCTAGCCTTATTCATAAATCAACTAGTGAACCAGCACATACCACCACATAACCTTATTCTGTCTCATATTAAACCAGACTTTTACTCTTTCTCTGTTTTACAGTAATTTTTCTCTTATTCAAGCATGAGGAACAAAGCATATAATTCAAGCAAGATGAGATGATAAAAGCATCTAGACTAGCAAGCCACTACAGCATGAAATCAAACAAACTAACAGACAGTAAAAAAATCTAAGAAGACACTAATCAACAGGGGATATTTGCACTTTCAATTAGCATGTTTAAGCTAAAGTCAGTCAGAGAACAATACAACCTCTTGGAGTCCATTTGTCTCCTGTGTCATCATCATTGTTGGGTTTCATGTCCTCCCTTTGTCCATCCACATGATGATGTGTCTTTTCCTCCAAAAGATTGAATGACTTCCTACAAGAGATATTGAAAGTTGCTTGTTCCCCAAGCACTTGAGAAATGGTTAGCATGCATGTATGCTTGTGATTCTCTGAACTTAAGTTGGTATGGGAACACCAAACTAAGTTCCTTGCCTACTTCTATATGCAGCAGAATAAATACATGCATGAAACATCAAGTACTTTTATTAGGAAAATAAACTATGAACTAGAAAACAAACTAAAAACTAGAAACATAACAATTATTAAGTAATTTCGCTGATTATTTGGAGCCAATACTAGTCATGCTGAGGGTGCAATGTGTTCTTAATGAAATTTTTGGTGGAACACCAAACTTAGCATCCAACATTCACCCCTTAATTACTTTGGTGTACAACACCAAACTTACCTCTTTGCAATACAGAGAAATCTACTTAACTCCTTTATTGAAATAACTAAGAAAGGAAAACTACTGACAAGTAGCTGATGACTTTCTACCTCTTCTTTCAGTTTGTCAAGAGGAATGACCACAAGGGTAAAGAAGAGCCAGTCAGTGCCCCCTTTCTTGGCCTTTTCCCAACAAGCTTCTTTTTGTAAATGGCTTGATTTAGCTTGCTTGCTGGTGGTTCAGGGGTTGGATTGCTTGTGGTTGCCCTCTTCCTTTTCCTTGATATGATCAATTGTAGCTTAGTCACAATCCTCTCGTCGGTGCTCTTGTTGGTTGCCTTCACTTCTTGGATTTCAAGACATGGTTGTTGTGTGATTGGTGGAGTGTTCTCTTCATCAAAAGCTTCTTGCATTGGTGGTTCAATGAGCCCTTCTTCTATGCAACTTTCTGCCTCACTTGAGTATGGACTTCCTTGATTTTTTCTTCCTCACTTTCTTGTTCTTCCACTTCCTCCTTTGCACTCAACATTTTATTTAATAGCACTTTCATGGAGGAGGTCTGTTGTTCTTCCCAAGATTTCTTCATCTTCTCTTCATATCTTTTAATCACAGATTCAAGTGTTGAGAGTCTTTGGTTCAGGGAAGTTTGTGGGGGTTGTGAGTTTTCATGTTCCTTTGTCGTCTCAAGTGGCTTCTGTGGATATGCAGTTTTAGGGTCAAATACGTCCACCACCTCATTCTTCATTGAAATTTTGCTTGATACAGGGGCCTCTTCATTTTGCTTCTCCACTTCCTCCTTTACATCCACCAATTGATCTTCATCTTCCTTGCTTAGCAATTCTTTGTTTTTCCTTGCTTGCTCTAAATATCCATCCATCTTATTGCAGAGGGTTTCTTGTTCTTTCCAAGAGTCTATGGATATTTGTAGGTATTGTTCAAATCTAGCTCAAGGGATGAAAGCTGCGAATGAGTTTCTGGATATGTGGGCATTGTGGTGAAGTCATTTTGAGAAGTATAGAAAGAATTTTATGCTGAGGCATACTCAAGTGGTGAGGAGTTTTCAAATAAAAAACTGAGAGGTGAGGTTGGACAATTTTGCATGAATGAGTTGAAGGTATGATCAAGTGATGATGGCTCTTGATAAGTGGAGTATGAACTGTCAAATGCTTTCTGGTTTTGATCCTCCCATCCTCAATGTGAATCATTGTTGAATTCATCGAAGTGTGGATCATGTTGTGGCATCGGGGAGCAATCTTCCATGTATGTATTGACAGCACAATCAAATGATGATGTTTCTTGACGAACAGAATATGAAGCATTGAAATTCCCTTCCCAGCCATAATTTATGCCAGTATCATAACAATATGAGTCACTTTGTGGCTTTGGAAAGTAGTTCATTTCACTTGATTGTTCATACTCTCTCATTCCTTGTTGATATTCCCATCCACCATTAGCATAATGACATGAATCATTTTGTGGTGTTGGGCAATATCTCATGAAATTGTCTTGCTCATCTTATGGCTCTAAAGCATATCCTCATTGATTGGATTGCTCAGAATCTGTGACCTTTTGGTGATATTCCCAGCCTCCATTAGAATAATGACTTGAATCATATTGTGATGGTGGGCAATATCCCATGAAATTTGTTTGATCATTCTCTAGAGCACATCCCCACTGGGTAGATTGCTCATAATCTACTAATTCTTGGTGATATTCCCAGCCACCGTTAGGATACTGATATGAATCATTTTGTGGTGGTGGGTAATATCCCATGAAATTGGCTTGATCAAAAGATGAATTGAACTCCATTTGAGTTTTGTAAAACATAATCACCAATGAAAACTGGAATTCATGTCTCAGATGAGATTTGCTTAGTGAGGCAAAAACACAAAAACCTTTGTATCAGCAGAAAACAAAAAATTAAAAGGACAAAAATAAAGAAAATGCTTAATCTAGACTTATCACCCACTTAATCATTGTCGATCTAAATCAATTCCCGTCAACGGTGCCAAAAACTTGATGAGGGAAAAATGATTCCACACAAACTCACCTACAAGTGTACCGGGTTGCATCAAGTAGTAATAACTCACAGGAGTGAGGTCGATCCCACAGGGATTGATAGATCAAGTAACTTTAGTGAGGTGATTAGTTTATTCAAGCTAACAGTGGTGAATTGGGTGAAATTTAACTAACAGAGAGTAAATTGCAAGAATTGTAAATTGCAGAAAGTAAATTGACAAAATCTTAAAGAGAAAGAAATGTAAATTATAGCAAATGTAAAAGGAATTGGGTGCAGGGAAATTTAAATTGCATAGAAATGTAATTCAAGCTCACAGCAAACTCAAATATAAAATTTCAGAGGAACAGAATTGTAGGAAGGTAAATCAAGCTCAATGTAAAGTGAATTGTAAAATTGCACAAAGGAAAATTTGCAGAAGAGAATTATCGAAAACTAAAATTGCATAAGCTAAATTGAATTCACTACTGAAATGTAAAAGTGCAGAAAAATAAAAGTGTTTGAAGAGAACCTTCTATTCTACTCCTACTCCTACTCATACTACTGCCTACTACTAATGCAGCCTACTGTCCGTGAGAGCTCTCTAATAAAATGAAACTGATGCCTTTATATAGGCTTTACAAAATAAAAAATGAAATTGCAGACAAATTATAAATAAATGAAATTCCTATTCTAACTTTGTCTTGTGCCTTTGAGTGATGTCAATGGGCTCTGCTTGATTTGAATTTTCAATTGGGCTTGGAATCAGATTAATTGAGACAGAGTTGCACTTCCAAGAGAATTGAGTGTTTTCAAATTGAGCGCAGCATTTATTCACCCACGCGTACACGTCCCTCACGCTTACGCGTGCTTTGGCAATCTGGCATATCGACGCGTGCACGTCCCTTGCAGCGTTCTCTAAGTGAGCGTAGGGTTCTTCAATTGAGCGCTCCCCACGCGTACGCGTCACCTACACGTACGCGTGGGTCTTCAAACATGCCATTTCCACGCTGTCGCTCAGCCCACTCTTGCGCGTGCTTCTTCAGGTATGTCACACCCATGCGTACGCGTCATGCACGCGTACGCGTTGATGGCTGAACTTCCATTACAAATTTAGATTTGCTCGAAAACGCTCACTCATGCAACGTAGTGCTTTCTTTGCAAATGAGCGCTAATTACTTCCACGCGTACACGTGGGTCTTCAAAAATCGTTGTCCGATGCGTTGGCATCTTGTACGCGTGCGCGTAGCGTTCCCGCGCCAAGAGCGCTCTCCTTGTTTAAATCATGGGCCACGCTTTTAAAAACATGGCCTAAGGCTCCAAAGCGTGCTCAAACTTCAAAATGTGTCCAAAATTCTTCCTTTGAGCTTATTTTGTGCTTTCTGCTTCTTTTCCTTCATCTTTTCACCTATCATCAACCAAACAGATACATCAAAGCCTTGACATAATCATCAAATCTTGCATCATTCATATTATCAACTAAATCTTGCAAGAAATCTAATGAAAATGCATAAAATTACTAATGTTTTGTTGAATCAAGACAAGCATGAAATTCTCACTCAAACAATTACTTATTGCCTAAAAATGCATGAAAACCAAGTAAAAACTAATGAAAAAGCTTGTGAAACTAGCCTAAGATGACTTGTCATCATGTATAAGCTTTAGAATTGTCGTAACATTTGATTAACCTTTGCTTTACGACGCGAGGTAAGGCTTAAGCTAATCAGGGTGTTACACTTGTTCTTTCTTGTCTAAGGTTCCTTGGTGTTGCTTGAAAGCCTTAAGAATATGGACCATGTGAAAGGATGTAGTGATCAAAGTGGATTGCAAATTCTATAAATTATTTGGAGTATTAAATTGTTAATGAACATATTATGAAATTATAAAATTCTATAAATTTCATGTATTCGATATATATACAGGTGTGCTCTCATGATCATAACTTACATGCATCAGACTCTCTAGCTACTCCTGCACCAATTGAATTATTTAGTGATATGGTTCTCTCTCTCTCTCTCTCTCTCATATATATATATATATATATATATATATATATATATATATATAATGGCTAGTTAATTTTGAGCAACTATTATATGTGTGTTAAATTTTGATCCCCTTTATTTCAGTGTGTGCATCCAAATATCATGAAGGATATTGCATATCATGAATACACCAGGCCAACTTCTATCCAAGCATAGGCCATGCCAATTGCTCTCAGTGGAAAGGATCCACTTGGTTTTGCTGAAACTGGTAGTGGGAAAACTATAGCTTTCACAATTCTTATGATACAGGTCCAAAATTATTATAGCTTTCATGTTTGACTTAACCATGTAATGTTTTCTTAGATATTATGTTCTGAAAAACCAACCTAATTTAATCATCCTTTTTTTCCTTTCAAATTTACAACATTGCATGGCTCAATCTCCTATTTGGCGTGCTGATGTTCCTCTGGCATTATTTTTGGCTCCTACTAGAGAACTTGCTCAACAAATAGAGAAAGAGGTGATATACATAATTTTATTTGGGTTATGACTTATGTGGGAGGAGTTTCTTCTTAATTTCTTCAATTAGAGTTGATAAGTTGATAATTCTCTGTTGGATCAAATTTTTTATACAGCTTAGTTCACATAGTTCTTGAGATATGATTCACATGAAGTTTTTGCTTTTTCATTTCCTTTTGAGAAGAATTATTCTATACTCGATAGTGTTAGAGAGAGTTCATGCTTAAGTTAGTTATGAGGCCTATTCTAGACTCTTACTTAGCTCCCTCTATTAATACTTTTTCTATTGAAAGGAATGGTCAACTACTTTCCTGTTATGTCCATTCTTGTTCAAATGATTTCTATTATTTATTTTGGATGCTTAATGATGAGCGGATAATTTATACCCTTTTTGGCATTATTTTTACATAGATTTTAGTATGTTTTAGTTACTTTTTATTATATTTTTATTAGTTTTTATTCAAAAATTACATTTCTGGACTTTACTATGAGTTTGTGTGTTTTTCTGTGATTTCAGGTATTTTCTGGCTGAAATTGAGGGACCTGAGCAAAAATCCAATTCAGAGGTTGAAAAAGGACTGCAGATGTTGTTGGATTCTGACCTCCCTGCACTCAAAGTGGATTTTCTGGAGTTACAAAAGACCAATTGGTGCGCTCTCAATTGCATTGGAAAATAGACATCCTGGGCTTTCCAAAAATATATAATAGTCCATACTTTGCTCGAGATTTGATGGCCCAAACTGGCGTTTAAAGTCAACCTAAAACATCTTGGCGTAAAACGCCCAAACTGGCTCCAGAATTGGAGTTAAATGCCCAAACTTGCACCAAAGCTGCCGTTTAACTCCAGGAACAGCCTATGTACGAAAAAGCTTCAATGCTCAGCCTAAGCACATACCAAGTGGGCCCCGGAAGTAGATTTCTGCATTATCTGCACTTAGTTACTCATTTTCTGTAAACCCTAGTTACTAGTTTAGTATAAAAACTACTTTTAGAGATTTATTTTACATCTTTGGACGTTTAGTCCTTAGACCTTAGCATCGATCTTTGGAACTTGTATGTTCATGTTTGGAGGCTGGCCTCACGGCCATGCCTAGACCTCTTTTCACTTATGTATTTTCTACGGTGGAGTTTCTACACCCCATAGATTAATGTGTGGAGCTCTGCTGTTCTTCAAGAATTAATGTAATTACTACTGTTTTTCTATTCAATTCACACCTACTTCTTCTCCAAGATATACTCTCGTACTTAATTCAGTTAAGTTAGAATAAAGGGGTGACTGATAAACCCATATTTCATGAGTTCTTTTGTGCTTAATTTGAGTGATTTATTCAATCCTTCACCTACTTATTCACATTAATTGCATGGTTTTACTTTCCCTTCCTTATTATGTGATGTAAATGAAAAACATGCTTCCTAAGCTTTAAAATTAATTAATTTAATTACCGTTATTTCCATTCGATGCCGTGATTAGTGTGTTGAGTAGTTTCAGATTTTCTAAGGCAGAATGACTTAAAGGATGGAAAAGGAAACATACTAAAATGGAAGGAGAAAGCAAAACGAAGCTTTTAAGGAAACTGGTATTCACGCGATCACGCGCCTTAAGCAGAACGCACATGACGCGGTCGCATGACTGATGCGACCGCGTGGCAAGGAAAAGCTCCGAATGACGCGATCGCGTGACCCACGCGGACGCGTGACAAAGGCTACGTATCAGAATTTACAGAATATGCCCCCAGCGAATTCTGAAGCCCTTTTTGGCCCAGATCCAAGTACAGACAGCATAGACCAGAGCTTATAAAGTGTGGAAATGCACCTATTCAAAGGGAGCTCGCATATTTTACTTCTCAATGATTTAGATTTAGTTGAGAGGGAGATCTTCTCTCTCTCTCTCTCTCTCTCTCTCTTAGGATTTAGGATTTCTTCTTGTTTTAAGAGTGACTCTCAATCCAGGTTTTATATTTCTTTGTTTTAAACTTCCCTTTCACTTTATTTATTTATTTCAGTATCTGAGTTGGCTATTTATCTTTATAATTGAATTTATGAATATCTCCCATGTTGCAGACTGTTATTTAAATTAATGATATTTGAGGTATTTTCAGTTTATGATTGTTCTCTTTGATTTAAGTTACCATTGCTTCCCATCTAAGGATATTTTTATTATTCCAGCAATTTTACTTTTTCCCCTTTTAGTCCTGGTTAAGAATTCAGTAACTCAACAGTTATTAAACTCAACATAATTGATAATCGTTATCTTGCTAATTGAGCTGAACTTAAGTAATCCCAACCTTTTCTTAGGAAATAAATAGGATTCAAAGGCCAGATTAATTAGTCCCTTGACTTTCCTTTGCCCTAGTAAAGGTTGACCAAGTGGAGTTTAGATTCAACTTTCATTATAGTTGGGAGAGATAACTACGTTGGACCTCTAATTTCTCTTACCTTGCCAAAAGTCTGCTTTACAGTATTTATTTATTTTAACTGCCATTTACTTTACTTGCTTCTCATCTTCTAAACCCCAATTACAACCTTTATAGCCAATAATAAGAACATACTTCCTCGCAGTTCCTTGAGAAGACGACCCGAGGTTTGTTACTTGTGACACCCAAAACGTTTGTACAAAGGGATTTTTGTCGGTTTAGAGACTATATCTACAACGCAACTGTTTCCATGAATCTCTTTACTGGTAAAAATCCTGACGTCAGTGACCCGTGACAATCACCCAATCTTCGTTACTCGCTTAGCCAAGGTCGCGTGCCTGACAACCACAAAGCGATCTACATGATGTTCAATGTAGTCATTGGATGACAGCTGGAGTATATTCTCTTGGGTTTCTAATCTAAGATTAGAACCTTCCTGGTATAGGCTAGAATTATTGGCAGCCATTCCTGGGATCCGGAAAGTCTAAACCTTGTCTGTGGTATTCCGAGTAGGATCTGGGATCCGAAAAGTCTAAACCTTGTCTGTGGTATTCCGAGTAGGATCTAGGAAGGGATGACTGTGACGAGCTTCAAACCTGCGAATGTGGGGCACAAGTGACAATGTGCAAAAGGACAATGGTCCTATTCCAACGCTAGCGGGAACCGACAGATGATTAGCCCTACGGTGACAGCACAGATGGATTTGTTTTCATCCGAGAGGATCATACAGCTTGCCATGGAAGGAGGTAACGCATGGTTGGAAGAAGGCAATAGGAAAACAGAGATTCTGAAGCAACAAAGCATCTCCAGACGCTTATCTGAAATTCCCACCAATGAATTACATAAGTATCTTTATCTTATTTTATATTTTATTTATATTTTAATTATCAAAACTTCATAGCCATTTGAATCTGCCTGACTGAGATTTACAAGGATGACTATAGCTTGCTTCAAGCCGACAATCTCCGTGGGATCGACCCTTACTCACGTAAGGTTTATTACTTGGACGACCCAGTACACTTGCTGGTTAGTTGTGCAGAGTTGTGAAAAAGAGTTGAGACTACGATCGTGCGTACTAAGTTGTTGGCGCAGTTGAGATCACAATTTCGTGCACCAAGTTTTTGGCGCCGTTGCCGGGGATTGTTCGAGTTTGGACAACTGACGATTCATCTTGTTGCTCAGATTAGGTAATTTTATTTTATTTTTAAGCCTTTTATTTTTGAAAAAATAAAACAAAAAAAATAAATTATTCTATGTTCTTCAAAATTTTTAAGAATGAATTCTAGAGTTTCAGATGATGCTTTTATCATCATATGAGCTAGTTGATTCCCATCAATTTGGCTGTTGTATGTAATGTCCTGCTGAAACTTGGCTATCTATGTCTAATCTTTTTAGACTGAAGCTTTAGACTAACATTACATGATTCCTGGAATTCTTATTAAAAATTTTGAAATCCTTGTTTTTCTTTTTCCAATTAATTTTTGAAAAATTACAAAAAAAATTTTAATAAAATCATAAAAACCAAAAATTTTGTGTTTCTTGTTTGAGTCTAGTGTCAGATTTTAAGTTTGGTGTCAATTGCATCCTTTTTATTTTTCTTTAAATTTTCAAAAATTCATCATTGTGTTCTTCATGATCTTCAAGTTGTTCTTGATGATTTTCATTATTTGATCTTTGCATTTTCTTGTTTGGTGTCTTTTCTTGTTTTTCATATGCATTCTTGAATTATTAGTGTCTAGAGAATAAAAATTTTTAAGTTTGGTGTCTTGCATGTTTTTCTTTTCTCAAAAGTTTTCAAATATATTCTTGATGTTCATCATGATCTTCAAAGTGTTCTTGGTGTTCATCTTGACATTCAAAGTGTTCTTGCATGCATTATTAGTTTTGATCTTAATTTCTTGTGTTTTGCATCATTTTTTTTGTTTTTCTCTCTCATCATAAAAATTCAAAAATAAAAAAAAATATTTCCCTTATTTCACTCATAAATTTCAAAAATTTGAATTGATTTCATAAAATTTTAAAATTTGGTTGTTTCTTGTTAATCAAGTCAAAGTTCAAATTAAAAATTCTATCTTTTTCAATCTTTTTCAAAAATCAAATCTTTTTCATTTTTTTTAATATTTTCGAAAATTCTAAAAATTTTATTTTCAAAATATTTTTCTTATTCTTATTTCATATTTTCGAAATTAATGCTAACATTTAATGTTTAGATTCAAAAATTTTCAAGTTGTTACTTGCCTATTAAGAAAGGATCAATCTTTAAATTCTAAAATCATATCTTTTAGTTTCTTGTTAGTCAAGTAATCAACTTTAATTTTCAAAATCAAATCTTTTTAATTTCCAATTCAAATCTTTTTCAAAATGATTTTCAATCATATCTTTTTCTATTTCAATCATATCTTTTTCAAAAATTAATTTCAAAATCTTTTCTAACTTCTTATCTTTTTAAAATTGATTTTCAAATATTTTTCAATTAACTACTTGACTTTTATTTTGATTTTAAAAGTTTTCTATTTCAATCATATCTTTTCTCTAAAATTTTAAAACTAAATAAATTAATTACTATTTCTTATCTTTTTTTCAAATTTTATTTTATTTTTCTTTTTAATTTTCGAATACTAACCAATAATTAAATAAAAATAAAAATATTTTCATTTTATTTTAATTTAAATTCGAATTCTCTCTCTCTCATCACTTTCTATTTATTTATTTATTTACTAACACTTCTCTTTTTCTTAAAAATTCGAACCATCTCTCCCTCTCTGTGTTCGAATTTCTCTCTTCTTATTCTTCTATTATTCTCTTCTTCTGCTCACATAAAAGAATCTCTATACTGTGACATAGAGGATTCCTATTCTTCTCTGTTCTCTTCTTTTTCATATGAACAGGAGCAAGGATAAGAACATTCTTGTTGAAGCTGATCCGGAACCTGAAAGGACTCTAAAGAGGAAGCTAAGAGAAGCTAAATCACAACACTCTAGAGAGGACCTGACAGAATTTTTCAAAAAAGAAGAAGAGATGGCCGAACCCAATAACAATGGTGGAGATGCAAGGAAGATGCTTGGTGACTTTATTGCACCCTCTTCTGACTTCTGTGGAAGGAGCATCTGAATTCCTGTAATTGGAGCAAACAATTTTGAGCTTAAGCCTCAATTAGTTTCTCTAATGCAGCAGAATTACAAGTATCATGGACTTCCATTGGAAGATCTTCATCAGTTTTTAGCTGAATTCTTGCAAATCTGTGACACTGTTAAGACCCAGGGGGTTAATCCTGAGGTCTACAGACTTATGCTCTTCCCTTTTGCTATTAGAGACAGAGCTAGGACATGGTTGGACTCATAACCTAAAGAAATCTTGAACTCTTGAGAAAAGCTGGTCAACGCTTTCTTGGAAAAGTTCTTTCCACCTCAAAAGTTGAGCAAGCTTAGAGTGGAAGTCCAAACCTTCAAACAGAAGGAAGGTGAATCCCTCTATGAAGCTTGGGAAAGATATAAGCAATTGATCAGAAGGTGTCCTTCTCACATATTTTCAGAATGGAGCATCAGATGTCTGTCTGAACTGTCCAAGATGTCATTGGACCACTCTGCTGGAGGATCTCTTCATCAGAAGAAGACGCCTGCAGAAGCCCAGGAACTCATTGAAATGGTTACAAATAAACATTTCATGTACACTTCTAAAGAAATCCTATGAATAATTGGACAACTCAGAAGAAAGGAGTTCTTGAGATTGATACTCTAAATGCCATATTGGCTCAGAACAAAATATTGACTCAGCAAGTCAATATGATTTCTCAGAGTTTGTCTGGAATGGAAGCTGCAACAGACAGTACTAAGGAAGCTTCCTCTGAAGAAGAAGCCTATGACCCTGAGAATCCTGGAGTGGAAGAAGTGAATTACATGGGAGAATCCTATGGAAACACCTATAATCCTTCATGGAGGAATCATCCTAATCTCTCATGGAAGGATCAAGAGAAGCCTAATCAAGGCTTCAATAATAATAATGGTGGGAGAGCACGGTTCGGCAATAACAAACTTTTTCCATCATCTTCTCAGCAACAGACAGAGAATTCTAAGCAGAGCCACTCTGACTTAGCAACTGTAGTCTCTGATCTATCTAAGACCACTCTCAGTTTCATGACTGAAGCAAGGTCCTCTATTAGAAATTTGGAGGCACAAGTGGGTCAGCTGAGTAAGAAAGTTACTGAACTCCCTCCTAGTACTCTCCCAAGTAATACAGAAGAGAATCCAAAAAGAGAGTGCAAGGCCATAAATATAACCAACATGGCCGAATGCATGGAGGAGGGAAAGGTAGTGATTTCCAGTGAGGAAGACCTCAATGGACGTCCACTGGTCTCCAAGGAGTTCCCTAATGAGGAACCAAAGGAATCTGAGGCTCATATAGAGACCATAGAGATTCTATTGAACTTACTGTTGCCATTCATGAGCTCTGATGAGTATTCTTCCTCTAAAGAGGATGAAGATATTATTGAAGAGCAAGTTGCTCAATATCTAGGAGCAATCATGAAGCTGAATGCCAAACTATTTGGTAATGAGACTTGGGGGGATGAACTTCCATTGCTCATCAATGTACTAAATGATCTGGTTTAACTGAAATTACCTCAGAAGAAACACGATCCTGGAAAGTTCTAAATACCTTGTACCATAGGCACCATAACCTTTGAGAAGGCTCTGTGTGACCTTGGGTCAAGTATAAACCTCATGCCTCTCTCTGTAACGGAGAAACTAGGGATCTTTGAGGTGTAAGTTGCAAGAATCTCACTAGAGATGGTAGACAATTCAAGGAAACAGGCTTATGAACTTTTAGAGGATGTCTTAGTAAAGGTTGAAGGCTATTACATCCCTGCTGACTTCATAATCCTAGACACTGGGAAGGATGAAGATGATTCCATCATCCTTAGAAGACCCTTCCTAGCCACAGCAAGAGCTGTGATTGATGTGGATAGAGGAAAGTAAGTCCTTCAATTGAATTAGGACTACCATGTGTTTAAGGCTCAAGGATCTTCTTCTGTAACCATGGAGAGAAAGCATGAAAAGCTTCTCTCAATGCAGAGTCAAACAGAGCTCTCACACTCAACTTCTAAGTTTGGTGTTGGGAGGCCAACACTAAGCTCTAAGTTTCTGTGAAGCTCTCTAAGAGCTTCACTGTCAAGCTATTGACATTAAAGAAACGCTTGTTGGGAGGCAACCCAATGTTATTTAATTATATTTATTTATTTTTCATTGTTATTTTATATTTTCTTTAGGTTGATGATCATGTGAAGTCACAAAAACAAATGAAAAATCAAAAATAGAATGAAAAACAGCATTAAAAATAGCACACCCTGGAGGACAGGCTTACTGGCGTTTAAACGCCAGTAAGGATAGCAGAATGGGAGTTTAACGCCCAGCCTGGCAGCATTCTAGGCGTTAAACGCCAGAATGGGCAGCACTTTGGGCGTTTAACACCAAAAAGGGCTGTCTGGCACAGGCTGGCATTAAACGCCAGAAATGGGCATCTGGCTGGTGTTTAACGCCAGAAATGGGCAGCAGACAGGCGTTTAACGCCAGGAAAGGTAGCAGAGCTGGCGTTAAACGCCAGAATTGGCACAGAATGGGCGTTTGGATGCCAGAATGGTATAGGGACTCAAACTCCTTGACACCTCAGGATCTGTGGACCCCACAGGATCCCGACCTACCCTACCTCTTCTTCTCTTCTCTTCACACCTTTCCATAACACTCTTCCCCAAACACCATTGACCAATCCCATCAAAACCTCTTCCCCAAATACCCTTCACCTATCAAATCCTACCCTCTTCCCCACAACCTCTTCACCACTCACATCCATCCATCATTAAACCCCACCTACCTCACCATTCAAATTCAAACCATTTTCCTCCCAAACCCACCCATACATGGCCGAAAACTCCCTCTCTCTTATCCTATAAATACCTCTCCTCACCACCTTCATTTTCACACAACATACACACTTCTCTCCACCTTGGCCGAACCTACACCAACCCTCCATCTCCTCTATTTCTTCTTCTTCTACTCTTTTATTTCTTCTTTTGCTCAAGGACGAGCAACCATTCTAAGTTTGGTGTGAGAAAAGCTAAAGCTTTTTGTTTTCCATAACCACTAATGGTACCTAAGGCCGGAGAAACCTCTAAAAAAGGAAAGGGAAGGCAATTGATTTAACCTCCGTGTCATGGGAGATGGAGAGATTCATCTCAAAGGTCCATCAAGACCACTTCTATGAAGTTGCAGCCAAGAAAAAGGTGATCCCCGAGGTCCCCTTTAAGCTCAAAAAGAGTGAGTATCTGGAGATCCGACATAAAGTTCGAAGAAGAGGTTGGGAAATTCTCACCAACCCCATTCAACAAGTCGGGATCTTAATGGTTCAAGAGTTTTATACCAATGCATGGATCACTAAGAACCATGATCAAAGTGTAAACCCGAACCCAAAGAATTGGCTCACAATGGTTCGGGGGAACTACTTGGATTTTAGTCTGGAAAATGTGAGGTTAGCATTCAACTTGCCAATGATGCAAGGAGATCCTCACCCTTTCACTAGAAGGGTCAATTTTGATTAAAGGTTGGACCAAGTCCTCTTGGACATTTGTGTGGAAGGCGCTCAATGGAAGAGAGACACAAGAGGCAAGCCGGTTCAACTAAGAAGGCTTGACCTCAAACTTGTGGCTAGGGGATGGTTGGAGTTCATCCAACACTCAATCATTCCTACTAGCAACCGGTCTAAAGTTACTATAGATCGGGCTATCATGATCCATAGTATCATGAATGGAGAGGAAATAGAAGTTCATGAGATCATATCCTTAGAACTCTACAAGGTGGCGGACAAGTCCTCTACTTTGGCAAGGTTAGCCTTCCCTCATCTCATTTGTCACCTCTGCAATTCAGTTGGAATTTTCATAGAGAAAGACACCCTCATTGAAGAGAACAAGCCCATCACTAAAAAAAGGATGGAACAAACAAGAGAGCCCACTCATGGACCTCAACAAGAGCATGAGGAAGTTCCTCATCATAAAATCCCTGAGATGCCTCAAGGGATGCACTTTCCTCCATAAAATTATTGGGAGCAAATTAACACCTCCGTAGGAGAATTGAGTTCCAACATGGGACAACTAAGGATGGAGTACCAAGAGCATTCCATCCTCCTCCATGAAATTAGAGAAGACCAAAGAGCCATGAGGGAGGAGCAACAAAGGCAAGGAAGAGACATAGAGGAGCTAAAGCACTCCATAAGATCTTCAAGAGGAAGAACAAGCCGCCATCACTAAGGTGGACCCATTCTTTAACTTCCTTGTTTTTATTTTTCTGTTTTTTGAATTATATGCTTTATGTTTTGTCTATGTGTGTGTCTGATGAGCGGATAATTTATACGCTTTTTGGCATTGTTTTTAAGTAGTTTTCAGCATGTTTTAATTACTTTTTATTATATTTTTATTAGTTTTTATTCAAAATTCACATTTCTGGACTTTACTATGAGTTTGTGTGTTTTTCTGTGATTTCAGGTATTTTCTGGCTGAAATTGAGGGACCTGAGCAAAAGTCTGATTCAGAGGCTGAAAAAAGAACTACAGATGCTGTTGGATTCTGACCTCTCTGCACTCGAAATAGATTTTCTGGAGCTACAGAAGACCAATTGGTGCGCTCTCAATTGCGTTGGAAAGTAGACATCCAGGAATTTCCAGTAATATATAATAGTCCATACTTTGCCCAAGTTTTGACGACGCAAATTGGCGTTTAACGCCAATTTTTTACCCTATTATGGCGTTAAACGCCAGAAACAGGTTGCAAACCAGAGTTAAACGCCAGAAACAGGCTACAACCTGGCATTTAACTCCAAGAGAAGCCTCTACACGTGTAAAGCTCAATGATCAGCCCAAGCACACACCAAGTGGGCCCTAAAAGTGGATTTCTGCACTATCTGCACTTAGTTACTTATTTTTTGTAACCCTAGCTACTAGTTTAGTATAAAAACAACTTTTAGAGACTTACTATGTACCTCATGACATTTTACACATTTCATATTGTATTTCTGACGGCATGAACCTCTAAACCCCATGGTTGGGGGTGAGGAGCTCTGCTGTGTCTCGATGAATTAATGCAATTACTTCTGTTTTCTATACAATCACGCTTGTTTCTGTTCTAAGATACTCGCTTGTACTTAACTGTGATGAATGTGATGATCCGTGACACTTATCACCATTCTCAACCTATGAACGCGTGCCTGACAACCACTTCCGTTCTACCTTAGATTGAGTGTGTATCTCTTAGCCTCTTGGTTCATGATCAGAGTCTTCGTGGTATAGGCTAGGATTATTGGCGGCCATTCCTGAGATCCAGAAAGTCTAAACCTTGTCTGTGGTATTCCGAGTAGGATCTGGGATGGGATGACTGTGACGAGCTTCAAACTCACGAGTGCTGGGCGTAGTGATGATGCCAGGGCATTTTGGCCAGTTTCACTGACCTTTTCTTTACAGTTTTAGGGTAGTTTCATGCATTTTCTTAGTTAATAAGCAAGTTTTGGGTAGATAATCACTTACATCTTGATTCAAGCAAACATTGTGAATTTTATATGATTTTATGAGAATTATGCATGAATTGAATGATAAAATGGATGATGCATGATCTCATGAGTTAGAACCTAGCTTTGATGCACTTTACTTGTTTGATTTCAGGACAAAGGAAGCAAGGAAGATGCCACGTTAATAGCCACGTTAGTCTAACTAACGTGACCATTAACGTGGAATAGGAGCTAGCTTGCAACGTTAATGAGAAAAGTAATCGTCAATAAGGCTTTCGAAAGCCATCATAGCCCACGTTAGTTGCCACGTTAACTACATTAACGTGGAAGCTAACATGGAGGAAAAGTAAAGCTCCAACGTTAGTGGTAAAAGTGAATACCACTAATGTTGGAAAAAGGGGCACACTTAGCCACGTTAAGAGTCACGTTAATTACATTAACGTGAACTCTAACGTGGACGGAACAAAGAAGTGCCAACGTTAGTGACACTCACCTTTGTCACTAACGTTAGACCACGCCACTATTAGCCACGTTAGTTGCCACGTTAATTACATTAACGTGAAAGCTAACGTGGAGGAAAGAAATGATTAGCCAACGTTAGTGACACTCACCTTTGTCACTAACATTGGAGATGGCAATCACCACCAGGTTAGTGGCCATGTTAATACAATTAACATGAGGTACTAACGTGAGAAAGGGCATTTGGAGCATTAGTGAGAAAGGTAAGTGTCACTAACGCTCTCGAAGTTGAGGCATGCCTACGTTAAGGGTCACGTTAGCTACACTAACGTGGACTCTAACGTAGGGAGGAAGGACAACAAGCAAACGTTATTGGAAAAGGTGAATGCCAATAACGTTTGCGAAGGACCAAGAGGCAACGTTAGTTGTCACGTTAGTGCCACTAACGTTGAAATTAACGTGGACCATCTTGGGTTAGGAACGTTAGTGAAAAAATGTGATTGTCACTAACATGGCTAGAATCTAAATGGCTAGAATCTTTCCCGAAGGAGAGTTTAATAACCTGGGAAGATGTGGTGAACAAATTCTTGGCGAGATTCTATCCTCCTCAAAGAATCAACAGGTTGAGAGCTGAGGTACAAACCTTCAGGCAACAAGATGGTGAAACTCTATATGAAGCATGGGAGAGGTTTAAGGACTTGACAAGAAGGTGCCCGCCAGATATGTTCAATGAATGGGTGCAGTTACACATTTTCTATGAAGGTCTTTCTTACGAATCAAAGAAGGCAGTAGACCCCTCATCTGGGGGATCTCTGAACAAGAAGAAGACCATTGAAGAGGCTATAGATATCATTGAGACTGTAGCAGAGAATGACTACTTCTATGCCTCTGAAAGAGGCGACACTAGAGGAGTAATGGAGCTAAACAATGTGGATGCACTGCTAGCCCAAAACAAGATGATCACCAAGCAGCTGGCTGACCTTACCAAGAAGATGGAGAGGAACCAAGTAGCAGCAATCACCACCTCATCAGCAGGTCAAGAAGGAGTGAATGAAGAAGCAGAGGGTGATCAGGAACAAGCCAACTACATTGGAAATTCACCGAGGCAGACCCATGATCCATACTCCAAAACTTATAATCCTGGTTGGAGGAACCACCCAAACTTTGGGTGGGGAAATCAACAAGATCAAGGCCAAGATCAGAGACGTCACAACCCCAACAATAATGCAGTTCACCAACATTCCACACAGAGATCATATCAGCACCCACCTAACAACACCTCTCAACATCCATACCAAAACCAAAATAGCCCTTCTCATCCGTCCAATATTAACTCACCATCATCCGAAGATAGACTCTCAAGGATTGAGACTCTACTTGAAGGCATATGTAAGGAACTCCAAGATAGTAAAATGTTCCGAGAGGAAGTGCAGTCCAATATGCAGAATCAAGATGCTGCCATCAAGAAACTTGAGACACAAATTGGCTACTTATTCAAGCAAGTCCCCAGTAATAACCTGTGCAGCAACACTGACTCAAACCCAAGGGAGGAATGTCTGGCCATCACCCTCAAAAGTGGGAAGGAATTGAAGGAAACTCCCAAGAAACCACAAGAGAAGAACTCGAATGAAAGGGAAGAGGAACGAGATGAAGCCCAAATTCCCACTCCCAGTTCACAGCAAAAAGGAGAAATGTTGAAGCCAGATGTCCTAAAAGCTCCATACCCTCAACAATTGAAAAAGAAAGGGGATGACAACCAATTCTTAAGATTTTTGGAAATCTTCAAGAAACTACAAATCAACATACCCTTTGCTGAAGTAATAGAGCAAATGCCACTCTATGCCAAGTTTTTAAAGGAATTAGTGACCAAGAAGAGAAGATGAAAGAGCAATGAGACTGTGATACTAACCGAAGAATGTAGTGCCATCATACAGCACAAACTACCCCAGAAATTGAAGGATCTTAGGAGCTTCTAGATTCCTTGCATTACAGGGGAAATCACGGTGGAGAAGGCCCTATGTAATTTAGGAGCCAGCATAAATCTGATGTCAGTAGCTATGATGAGAAAAATGAGGATTGAGGAGGCCAAGCCAACAAAAATGGCCCTACAACTGGCAGACCGATCGTTCAAGTTTCCTCATGGCATAGTAGAAGATTTGCTGGTGAAGGTAGGAGATTTTATCTTCCCAGCAGACTTTGTAGTGCTGGACATGAAGGAGGAAGCCAAGGTCTCCATCATCTTGGGAAGACCATTCTTGGCCACTGCTGGAGCTATCATTGATGTCCAAAAAGGTGAACTTACCCTGAGATTACACAATGAGAAGATGACATTCAATGTGTTCAAGGCCATGAGCTACCCACAAGAACCATTGGGAGAATGTATGAGGTTGGATTCACTGGAAGATGCAGTATAAGATATTTTTGAAGAAGAAGAACTGGTTAACAGAAGAGGAATCAGCATCTAGCGAAGAGGCTGCAATAGCGGAGATTCATGTTCAGGGTTCACCAAAGGAGGAGAATGAAAGAAAAGAAGCACCCAAACTTGAACTCAAAGCACTGCCACCCACTCTCAAATATGCATATTTAGGAGAGAATGAAGGTTACCCAGTGATCATAAACTCAGTCCTCGGCCAAGATCAAGAGGATGAACTTCTCCAAGTATTGCGAAAGCATAAGGATGCCATTGGATGGACCCTCGCTGACCTGAAGGGAATCAGTTCGGCCATATGCATGCATAAGATACTGTTGGAAGATGATGCCAAACCATCCATTCAACCCCAAAGAAGGCTGAATCCAGTCATGAACGAAGTGATACAGAAAGAAGTCATGAAGTTATGGCAGGGAGGAGTGATCTACCCGATCTCAGACAGCCCATGGGTCAGCCCCGTGCAAGTTGTCCCAAAAAAGGGAGGAATTACTGTAGTCCCCAATGAGAAGAATGAACTAATCCATACAAGGACCGTCACAGGATGGCGGATGTGCATAGACTACAGAAAACTCAATGAAGCTACAAGAAAAGATCATTTCCCCTTCCTTTCATGGATCAAATGTGGGAAAGACTTGCAGGACATGCATATTACTGTTTTCTCGATGGCTATTCAGGATATAACCAAATAGTGGTTGATCCAAGAGACCAAGAGAAAACCTCATTCACTTGCCCATATGGAGTGTTTGCCTACAGGCGCATGCCATTTGGGCTATGTAATGCACCTGCAACTTTCCAATGCTGCATGCTCTCCATTTTCTCAGATATAATAGAGAAATTCATTGAAGTCTTTATGGATGACTTTTCAGTATTCGGAGATTCCTTTTCTAATTGCCTAAATCACCAGGGCATTTTGGCCAGTTTCATTGACCTTTTCTTTACTGTTTTAGGGTAGTTTCATGCATTTTCTTAGTTAATAAGCAAGTTTTGGGTAGATAATCACTTACATCTTGATTAAAGAAAACATTGTGAATTTTATATGATTTTATGAGAATTATGCATGAATTGAATGATAAAATGGATTATGCATGATCTCATGAGTTAGAACCTAGCTTTGATGCACTTTACTTGCTTGATTTCAGGACAAAGGAAGCAAGGAAGATGCCACGTTAATAGACATATTAGTCTAACTAACGTGACCATTAACGTGGAATGGGAGCTAGCTTGCAACGTTAATGAGAAAAGTAATCGCCAATAACGCTTTCGAAAGCCATCATAGCCCACGTTAGTTGCCACGTTAACTACATTAACGTGGAAGCTAACATGGAGGAAAAGTAAAGCTCCAACGTTAGTGGTAAAAGTGAATACCACTAACGTTGGAAAAAAGGGCACACTTAGCCACATTAAGAGTCACGTTAGTTACATTAACGTGAACTCTAACGTTGGACCAAGCCACTATTAGCCACGTTAGTTGCCACGTTAATTACATTAACATGGAAGCTAATGTGGAGGAAAGAAATGATGAGCCAACGTTAGTGACACTCACCTTTGTCACTAACATTGGAGATGGCAATCACCACCACGTTAGTGGCCACGTTAATACAATTAACGTGAGGCACTAACGTGAGAAGGGGCATTTGGAGCATTAGTGACAAAGGTAAGTGTCACTAACGCTCTCGAAGCTGAGGCATGCCCACGTTAAGGGTCACGTTAGCTACACTAACGTGGACTCAAACATAGGGAGGAAGGACAACAAGCAAACGTTATTGGAAAAGGTGAATGCCAATAATGTTTGCGAAGGACCAAGAGGCAACGTTAGTGGTCACGTTAGTGCCACTAACATTGAAGTTAACGTGGACCCTTGGGTTAGGAACGTTAGTGAAAAAGGTGATTGTCACTAATGTTCTCGAACCTACATTTTCACTTAACGTTAACACCACTAACGTCCTAACTAACGTCCATGTCTAACTCACACTTTCTCTGCAAGCAAAGCTGAGCCCACTGAAGACTGCAACTGCTTCAACTCAAAGATCCAAAGGCCCATATCCAAGACATGAAGATCCAACTAGAAGATCAGAAGAGTAGTATATATAGGAGTAGTTTTGAACTAGAAGAGAGAGCTTTTGGCCATTGGGAGAACTACTCTTTGTGTAATTTTACTTTCTCTGCAACTTCTAGTTTTACTTTTAGAATGTATTTTCCATCTTTGCTTTTCATTCCCAGAGCTATGAACAACTAAACCCCTTTCATTGGGTTAGGGAGCTCTGTTGTAATTTGATGGATCAATAATAGTTTTCATAATTCTTCTTCTTTCTTTTCTCTTGATTTTACTAGAAAGCTTTCAATCTTCATCCAATTTTGTAGTTGTCTTGGAAAAGAAGCTATTCATACTTGGATCTCTTCGGAACCTTGGAAGCGGAATGAGGAGATCATGCTAGAAATGCTTTCTCATGTTGGACCAAATTGGGGTTTGGATGGATATGGTGACATATAATCCTACCAACACTCTGATTTGGGAATACATGTGGTATAATCAGTGACTATACTTCATCTCTTCTCATAAGCAATTAGACCAAGGAATTGGCTATTGATCAAGATTTGAGAGATTGGGTTGCCAAGGAATTGGAATCAAATCACTTAAGATTGCCAAGGAGATCAATGAATGCATTAATTGAGGAAGAGATGAGAATGAACTTGATCCAGAGAATACAACATCTCCTGAGCCCAATGAATCCCCCCTTTCTAATCTTACCCATTCTCTTTACCTTCTGTCATTTACCTTTATGTTCATTTCCTCAAATCCCCATTTAAGATTCTACAATTTATTTTCTGTCATTTACATTCCGTCATTTACTTCCAGCAATTATATTTTCTGTTATTTACTTTTTTGCAAATCTCAACTCAATTCCTGCTTAGCTCAACTAGAACATTCCTCTGATTAAAGTTACTTGACCAATCAATCCCTGTGGGATTCGACCTCACTCTATTGTGAGTTTTTACTTGACGACAATTCGGCATACTTGCCGAGGGAAAATTGTTGAGAGACAAGTTTTTGTGCATCAAGTGACAGACGCAAAAGGATCAATGGATCCTATTCCAACATGAGTGAGAACCGACAGATGATTAGCCGTGCGGTGACAGCGCATTTGGATCATTTTCACTGAGAGGAAGGATGGTAGCCATTGACAACGGTGATCCACCAACATACAGCTTGCCATGGAAGGAGCCTTGCGTGCGTGAAGAAGAACACAGTAGGAAAGCAGAGATTCGAAAGACAGAGCATCTCCAAATCCTCAATCTGTTCTCCATTACTGCATAACAAGTATTATTTAATTTATGCTATTTACTCTTCATAAATATATCACTCCTATCATTGATTTCCTGACTAAGAATTACAAAATAACCATAGCTTGCTTCAAGCCGACAATCTCCGTGGGATCGACCCTTACTCATGTAAGGTATTACTTGGACGACCCAGTGCACTTGCTGGTTAGTGGTACGAGTTGTGAAAAGTGTGATTTACAATTCGTGCACCAAGTTTTTGGCGCCGTTGCCGGGGATTGTTCGAGTTTGGACAACTGACGGTTTATTTTGTTGCTTAGATTAGGAATAATTTATTTTTGTTGGTTTAGAGTCACTAGAATTGCATCTGCTATTTTCCTTTCAAAAATACTATTTTCTTTATTAATTTTTAATTTTTCTTTGAGTCTTCTGTTTGAGTTTAGATTCATATTTTAAGTTTGGTGTCAATTGTATGTTTTTATTTTCCTTTAAATTTTTGAAATTTGTGTTCATTGTTCTTTCTTGATCTTCAAGTTGTTCTTGCTATTTTTCTTGTTTGATCTTTAGTTTTTCCTATTCTGTGTCTTTTCTTGTTTTTCTTGTGCGTTTTCAAATTATCAGTATTCAAAAAATTTTATATACATTAAATACCTTTTTTTAAAAAACACGTTAAATTTATAGCTCAGTTGGCTAGAGCGTTGTGCTTATGTTCTTGGTAATTGGGTATCTTCCTTTTAAAACTTTTTCAAAAATAATTTTTCTTTGATTAAATCTTGTGTCAAACTTTTAAGTTTGGTGTTCTCTTGTTATTTTTCTTTAATTTTCGAAAATTTATTTTTAGTTTTCTAAAAGTTTTAATTTTGGTGCTCTTTTTATGTTCTTGAGTCTTTGAATTTTATTCTTGTTGTTCTTGTGAGTCTTCAAGGTGTTCTCGAGTCTTCTTTATATTTTGATCTTAAAATTTCCAAGTTTGGTGTTCCTTAGTGTTTTTCCTCCAAAATTTTCGAAAAACAAGGAGCATTAGATTTAAAAATTTTAAGTCTTGTATCTTTTGTGTGTTCTTCTCTTTCTTCATAAAATTCAAAAAAAAATATCATTTCCTTTAATTGCTCATTATTTTCGAATTCATTAGGTTGATTTGGTCAAAATTTTTAAAATCATATCTTTTTCAAAATCTTATCTTATCTTTTCCAATCTCGAATTTTAAAATCATACCTTTTTCAAATATTTTTAATTTAATTACTTATTTTAATTTTCAATTTCATTTTTATCTATTTTTCTAATTTTCGAAATTATAGTTAATTTTTTTATTTTATTTTATTTTATTTTCCTTTTAATTTTCGGTATTAAAAAAATAAAATAATTTTTTATTACAATCCACATTATCTCCCTTTCTCCATCATGGATCTAAGTGGAAATGAACAGTCCAAAAGGACTCTGGAGTCATATGCTAATCCCACTACTGCTGCATATGGGAGTAGTATCTGTATACCTCCCATCAAAGCAGGTAGTTTTGAGCTAAATCCTCAGCTCGTTGTCATGGTGCAGCAAAACTGCCAGTATTTCGGTCTTCCACAGAAAGAACCTACTGAGTTTCTAGCACAGTTCTTGCAAATTGCTGACACAGTACGTGACAAGGAAGTAGATCAGGATGTCTACAGATTATTACTGTTTCCATTTGCTGTAAAAGATCAAGCTAAGAGGTGGTTAAATAACCAACCTACAGCAAGCATAAGAACATGGAAACAGTTATTAGACAAATTCCTGAATCAATATTTCCCTCCAAAAAGGATGACACAGCAAAGGCTGGACATCCAAAGCTTTAAAAAAGAGGATGATGAATCCCTTTATAATGCCTGGGAGAGGTACAGAGGGATGCTAAGGAAATTCCCCTCTGAAATGTTTTCAGAGTGGGTGCAGTTAGACATCTTCTACTACGGGCTTACAGAAAAAGCTCAGATATCTCTAGACCACTCAGCTGGTGGATCTATACACATGAGAAAAACTATTAAAGAGGCTCAAAAGCTTATCGACATAGTTGCTAGAAATCAGCATCTGTACATAAGTAATGAGTCCTCCATGAAAGAAGAAGCCAAGGCAGTATCAACTGACTTTAGTCCTCAGGAACAAGTTGCTGAACTCAATCAGCAACTATCTTCTATAACAAGGCAGTTAGCAGAAGTTAAAGAGATGCTACAAGAAACCAAAAATGCTAACAAGGATATGGAATCACAATTGAATCAAACAAAACAGCAGTTATCAAAACAGATAACAGAGGAATGCCAAGCAGTTCAATTAAGAAGTGGAAAAACGCTAAACACTTCAACTCAAAGCAGCAGAAAGCCAAAAAAAGAACAGCTGATAGAGGAGGAGCAAGCTGCAACCCAAAATCCCTCTGAGGACAGTAAGAGCCCAGAGAGGAATATGTCTGGCGATCAAACGCCAGAAACAGGTGAAAAAATTGTGTTAAACTCCAATTCCACATCCAGTTCTGGCGTCCAAATGCCAGAAAAGGGTAGGAATCTGGCCTTAAATGCCCAATCCATGTCCAGTTCTGGCGTCCAGATGATGCCAAGGCATCTTAGGCTAGTTTCACTAGTATTTTTCTGTTAGTTTTAGTGGTTTTACGCATTTTCTTGAGCTTAAAGTAACCAAGAATGGTTAAATGAATAACAAAGCAATGAACCATCCAAACAGTATGATTTTGATGCAAATTCCATGAGTTTTTAGTTATATTACTTGAATGCTATGAATGGAAGATTTCTCATGAAATTTTGCAAGACTTTGATGCAATTGTTTGGATGGTTTCAGGGAAGAAGAGGCTAGGCAAGGAAGCAACAAAGTCAATAAAGGAAGCTTGAATATCACATGTGGAGTTTAAGTTCCAGTTTAAGTCTAAACTGGAGCTTAAACGCCAGAATCATGAAGGCTAAGAAATGCTGAAACTGAAGTTTAACCTCCAGTTTAACCTTAAACTGGAGGTTAAACGACAGAATGAAAGTCTCACCAAAGAAGCATTTCCACGTTTAACCTCCAGTTTAACCTTAAACTGGAGGTTAAACGCCAGAATGAGAATGCCACTCAGGAAGCATTTCCACGTTTAACCTCCAGTTTAACCTTAAACTGGAGGTTAAACGCCAGAAATGGGAAGTGCACCAGGGAGCCATTTCCACGTTTAAGCTCCAGTTTAACCTTAAACTGGAGCTTAAACGTGTTCGACCAAGTTTTCTCCTCCAGGGTTGCTTTCTCCATTCCCACGTTTAAGCTCCAGTTTAACCTTAAACTGGAGCTTAAACGTGTTCGACACCTCCAGGGCTACCTTTCTCAGCTTCCACGTTTAAGCTCCAGTTTAACCTTAAACTGGAGCTTAAACGTGTTCGACCTCCCAGATGGCTTTCTCTATTTCCACGTTTAAGCTCCAGTTTAACCTTAAACTGGAGCTTAAACGTGTTCGACCTCCAGGGCTGCCTTTCCTATCTCCACGTTTAAGCTTCAGTTTAACCTTAAACTGAAGCTTAAACGTGTTCGACTAAGTCACCCTCCAGGGCTGCCTTCTTCCATTTCCACGTTTAAGCTTCAGTTTAACCTTAAACTGAAGCTTAAACGTGCTTCCACAAATGGCATCACTGGAAGTGTCTGGCGTTTAAGCTACAGTTTAAGCTTAAACTGCAACTTAAACGCCACTCTTGGAAAAGGTTTCTGGGCCAAAAATATTGCGGTTTAAGTTAGTATTTGAGCACAAACATTAACTTAAACTTACTCTGGTATGAAACCCAATTGAATATCATGGTTTATGGGATTGGGCCTGAAGGATTGATGAGTCTGAAATTTCAAATTATTGAGTCATGTGTCATTATTTGATTATCACTAAGTTGGCTCAATGAATGTTACAGAATTTGGATCAACAGCCTCATCAAGATTATGGATCATAAACCCAAGGCAAAAGGAAAGCAGGGAGAGGCCTCAAAGCCCAAGAAACACAACAGAAGCTCAATATAGAAAGTGTATAAATAGGATAGAATTTAAGTTAGGAAGGACTTTTACCTTTACCTTTGGCTAGTTTTCATATCTTTGTAATTGAATTCAGAGCTATGACTCACTAAACCCCCTTTCATTGGGTTAGGGAGCTCTATTGTAATTCAATGAATCAATAATAGTTTATCTTCTTCTTCAATCTTTTCTCTTGAATTTTGTTAGAAAGCTTCTCGATCTAATTCCATTGGGTAGTTGTCTTGGGAAAGAAACTACCCATAATTGGAATCCTTCGGAACCTTGGGAAAGGAATGGAGGATTCATGCTAGAGAAGCTTTCTCACAGTGAATTGGATTGGGGTTTGGATGGATATTGTGACATGTAATCCTACCAAATTGTGGTTCATGAAACTGTGTGGTATAATCAGTGATCGAGCATCATCTCTTCTTATGAACATTTAAACCAAGGGATTGGGAATTTGTTTGTTTTTAGAGAGAATTGGTGAGCCAAGGGATTGGGATCCAATCATATAAGATTGCCAAGCAAAATTCAATGAATGCATTGCTTGAGGAAGAGATAAACATGTTTTGATTCGGAGATCTCAATATCTCCTATAACCCAATGAATTCCCCATTTCTGATTTCCACTTTCTCTTTACATTCTGCAATTACATTCATGCAATCACCCCCATTCCCTTTTAATTTCAGCAATCTAGCTTCTGCTCTTTAATTCATGCAATTTAAGATTCCGCCATTTAAATTTCTTGTCATTTACGTTTCCCGCCAATTTTACATTCCGCAATTCTCATGTAAATCTTGATTCCGCTCAACTAGAACAAACTTCTAATCCGAATTGCTCACTCAACCAATCCTTGTGGGATTCGACCTCACTCTAGTGTGAGTTTTTACTTGACGATAACCGGTGCACTTGCCGGAAGGAATTTTGCCGATCGTGCAATTTCCTAAATCGTAGCATAACAAGTTTATGCGCATCACCAGACGCCAGTGAGGGATCAGACACCTGCAAGTGATGATACTAACTCCCTTAAGAAGGCTTCTCAACCTGCCTCTGTAGGAAATCAACCTGCAACAACTAAGGTTGAAGAATACAAAGCCAAAATACCTTATCCTCAGAAACTCCGCCAAGCGGAACAGGATAAACAATTTGCTCGCTTTGCAGACTATCTCAGGACTGTTGAAATAAAGATTCCGTTTGCAGAGGCACTTGAGCAAATACCCTCTTATGCTAAGTTCATGAAAGAGATCTTAAGTCATAAGAAGGATTGGAGAAAAACAGAAAAAGTTTTTCTCACTGAAGAGTGCAGTACAGTCATCCTAACAAGCTTACCAGAGAAGCTTAAGGATCCCGGAAGCTTTATGATACCATGCACATTAGAGGGGACTTGTACCAAGACAGCCCTATGCGACCTTGGGGCAAGTATCAATCTAATCCCTGTATCTACTATCAGGAAGCTCGGCTTGGTTGAAGACGTCAAACTAACCCGGATATGTCTTCAACTTGCTGATGGCACCATTAAATATCCATCAGGCATAATTGAGGACATGATTGTCAAGGTTAGGCCATTTGCCTTTCCCGCTGACTTTGTAGTGCTGGAAATGGAGGAGCACAAAAGTGCAACTCTCATTCTAGGAAGACCCTTCCTAGCAACTAGACGAACCCTCATTGATATCCAAAAAGGGGAGGTGACCTTAAGAGTCAATGAGGACGAGTTCTGTAACGACCCAACTTCCAATACGTCATGATCGTACCAAAAGTAAGGCGTTACTGACCTGTTTTCCTTATTAACTATTTACTATTAAGCCTTTAGTTCGATATCGCGATTCAATTTTAGTAAAAATACCAGAAATTTTTGTTTTTATTAATTAAAATCTAATAGCAAACATCACCAAG
This sequence comes from Arachis ipaensis, assembly GCF_059453495.1. Classification (NCBI taxonomy): domain Eukaryota; kingdom Viridiplantae; phylum Streptophyta; class Magnoliopsida; order Fabales; family Fabaceae; genus Arachis; species Arachis ipaensis. Next base: position 99,466,510 of record NC_142436.1, on the reverse strand, counting down.
TAATAATAATCACATAATTATTAATAATAGTAATATTATACAAAAGAATTTAAATAAAATTCAGGTACAACTCCTATCCCTCTGCATAAAATAAAAACCTTAAGCAGTAAGGGCGAGGGAACTCTATGAAAGAATCTCAAGTCATAAACTTAACTCGTAAATAAATTCTAGAATCGCCCGCAGCTTCAAACTGAATCTTCGTACCTGTGTCACTGAAAGGGTGGAAGATTTTGGGGTGAGAACAAACTACACGTTCTCAGTAAGGAATGGGAATGCCGTAAAAGTAATGATTTACATGCAAATAATTAACTCAAGTTTCCAATGCAGTTTTCTTTACCAAACCTTTTCAAAAATTTCTTAAGACTTACTTGAAACCGTTTAAATCCCTTTCTTTAAATCATATTACTTAAATAAAGTCTCAACCGCATTAGCAATTCTTCAGCTACAAATAGCATTCCTCAACCATCACAATAACTAAGTAAATCAGCAACATAAATAATATACTCAAACCTCACTTCACAAATACCATTCCTCAATACTTCACTAAGTTCAAAGCATCAACAAAAATATCTAATCAAACACACAAGCAAGTCACCAAGACAAACAGCACAATCACAAAGAAACAAGACAAGCAACACGATCAAATGCATATGCACAAACAATATGATGCATGTCTGTCCTAAGCAGGCCATGAGCTCACGTGTTGGTTTACACCCTGCAGCCCAACATTACCTAGGAACAAGTCCCAGATATGGTTTCCCTTTGTGTCCTTAGTGCATATATGTCGGTGGTAAGAATACCACTCCTTCGTGACTACCGGCAGTCGGCGCAAAGCCCGACCCCATAATATACGCACAAGGGGAAACAGTGATCCTCAGTTCGTGGGCATCCCCGAGATCATTTCACAAACAAAACAGAGATCTTCAGTTTGTGGGTTATTCCCCGAGATCAATACACAATAACATAGCGATCTTCAGTTCGTGGGTTATACCCGAGATCAGCATACAACAATTCATGGGTTATTCCCGTAATCAATGATTATCAGTCCGTGGGTTTTCCCCCGCATATAAAACAAATAACAATTTATAGGTTTCCCCGAGATCAATGATCATTCAGTTCGTGGGTACTTCCCGATTTTAACCAATTATCAATTCGTGGGCTTTTCCCCGTAGTTAAACAACTAACAGTTCGTGGGATTTTTTTGCCTTTTATCACTTTTCATTATCCTTTCTAAAACGCAACAATCCACATATCAATTCGTCATTCTCTTTTTCCCTTTGAGTTCTTAACATTTTTCTTTAAACCTTTCTTAACTTTCTCAGGCATTTATCCATAAAAATCTTAACCATCAAGCCAGTCATAATCTCTACTTTAGCAATCTTGACTCAAGCCAACTTTAAAACTATTTTTCAGTTTAGTCCTCTATCAAAAGACTCAAGAAAATCATTTATTTTAATTTCATTAAACCTTTCAAAACATAACCTCTCATTAGAAGTAATCAAATAAAACTTAAATAATCATTTTTCAAATCCAAATATTCTAAAATAACTTCTCACATAAAACCTCAAATTTTATAAAATTTCGGCAGCACCTCCCCTAAAACTTGGACTTAGCCACCCTTACGGGTTCCCTCTTTCTCAACAAGTCTCATCAAAGCTTTCTCAACAATTGCCACAATAATATATTCTCAAAAATATTTGATAATAGTATAGAAAATCTATTTCTCAAATTCCATATCCTAGTAATTACCAAAACAACATCGGCAGTCTAATTTCAGTTTTATTTTAAAAATATCAAACGAATTCGGAATTACGCAAACCTTATATCCACACGTCCGTCTCGGATTAAGTTTCCTATTAAACTAAAAATCACAGTTTTTTACTGACTCTAGCTTCGGGAATATAAGCAAAACCGTGACTGCTCTATAGTGCCTTAAAACCAGAAGACAGCAGCAGCGTACAACATTCGAAATTTCATATAAAATCCAAATTAAATCCAACAACTTTCAAAATTAATTTGGTTAAACATAACTTATCCAAATTTCTTTTTCAATTGATTCCAGGGTCATACCATTTTTAATGAAGGACTTACGTAGCTTGGAAGTTAGGTAATTTTCTGCTGAAGTCTGTTTTACAAATCATTAAACATAACCTCTTCCAAGTCCCCTAACTCACTTATTAAAACATGGAATACCCTAAAATTTAAATCATATATACTAAACTTACTCAAATTTCACCTCCAATTAGTTGCATCTCAATATCATTCCAGAATTAAAAATTATAAAGGCTCAAAGTTACTGACATAGAAAATAAAACCTGATCTTTACTGCATAATACATCTTACTTTAAAAATTCATATCTTTAAAACCACAATTCTAACAATTCTAAATTTTTATGAAATTAAAGTACTAGGACGAGGGTTTCATTTAAAATTGGTTTCATTTCAAAATTCAAACTGGAGAATTTTTAACAGAGGAAGCAAGTTGCTGCTGTCTTAAGCGTCCTGCAGAAAACCAGATTTGGCATTCCTAATTCAAAAATTTACCATAAATCATAAACTTAATAAAAAAGCCTCAAATTCACTAGTCCAGCTTCCTATATCTCAAAGCTTAATCCAGATTTGGTCCCACGCAATTCCGATCATCACAGAATTAGTTATAGATTTTGAAAGTCTTCGGCTTCATTTAAAAGTAATGCAGAAAATCAAGTTTTACATTTTAACTTTGAAAAATCTTAACTAGTTCTATAGTTAATTCAAACTTCCGAAAATTGAATTCCAACAACAACTTTAATTACAGTTTACTCAGCCTTTACTCTCATATCATTTCGATTATCATTGTGAATAACTAATTCACTCCCAAAGTCATCTTTTAACCTCAAAAATCAGATTTTCAGCAACTAGTTCAACATTTTAAGATTCAATCTTCCAATTATTCCTTAAGCCCAACTTCAATTAATCGCTAACTAAACCCATTACAATAAACCAACTCAACAGCAATAGTTTCAATTTGACCCATCAAAAACCGAAATCACAATAATCTCTCATCAAACAATTTATAATTCAATCTCACAAAATCAACAAATTCAACCAACGTACCAATCAAAAATCTCAATCATTCCAATCATAATTTCAGCCACACAACTCAACTAATTTAGTATAATCGCATAGAGTCAAAACTTTTCAACAATTCCATCCATATCAGAGAAAATAATATCAATTACAACTTCAAACACTTACAACAAAGCCCAAAGACATTCACAGCCTTAACCTGAATTCAATAATCCAATTGAAGCACTAACACATCATCAAACTTACTCCAAATTTCACAACCTCAACCATCATCACAATAACCCCAAACCAAACACAAATCTAACTCAGTTCATCAATTATCATTACGACAAGTTTTCACCAAACACAAATCTATATCATGACAATTGAGAAACCCTAACCCTAACCCTAATTATATTTCTATAAAATATAGTTTAAACTCAATATTAATTATTCAAATTAAATAATATAACTTCTCATTAATTTTCTATCTCTAAAACATTAATTTCAATTTATAAAATAACTAATTATAATAAAAATTGTACACAAATATTAATTGACTTAAACTTAAAGTATTTATAAATATCAATCTAATCATTTCTAATAAAATAATTTCTGAGAGTTCAAATTAATAACATAATTCATTTAAAATAGAATTTATTTAAATTAAATTATACAATTCTTCTTATTTTTCAATTATCAAAATTATAATTTCAATTATACCAAATATCCAATAAAGATTATATAAAAATTCTAATTAATTTAAACTCCAATTATCATGAAACTCCATTTAATTACCTTTAGCAAAATAATTTTCTTAAAATAAATCACAAATAATTAATTATTTGATTTTCAAAAACTAGGGTTGTTACAAGTTCAAGCTGAATGCTGTTGAGGCAATGAAGCATCCAGACACATCAAAAGACTGCATGCGTGTTGATATTATTGTCTCCCTGGTAGAGGAGATCAACATGGCTAAGAGTCTCGAATCAGAGCTAGAAGATATCCTTAAAGATGTCCAGCCTGATCTGGAGGAATCAGAGGAAATAAAAGAGCCTCTGAAGTTTCCTCAAGAAGAGGAGAAACCTCCTAAACCCAAGCTCAAACCACTACCATCATCCCTGAAATACGTATTTGTGGGAGATGGTGACACTTTTTCGGTGATCATAAGCTCTGCTTTAAATCCACAGGAAGAGAAATCACTACTTCAAGTGCTAAGGACACACAAGGCAGCCCTTGGGTGGTCTATAAGTGATCTTAAGGGCATCAGCCCAGCAAGATGCATGCACAAGATCTTATTGGAGGACGATGCTAAGCCAGTGGTTAAACCACAGAGGCAGCTAAATCCATCCATGAAGGAGGTGGTGCAGAAAGAGGTCACCAAGTTACTGGAGGCTGGGATTATTTATCCCATTTCTGATAGCCCCTGGGTGAGCCCTGTCCAAGTTGTCCCCAAGAAGGGAGGCATGACAGTGGTTCATAATGAAAAAAATGAACTGGTTCCTACAAGAACAGTTACAGGGTGGCGTATGTGTATTGATTACATAAGGCTCAATACAACCACTAGGAAGGATCACTTTCCTTTACCATTCATAGACCAGATGCTAGAAAGACTAGCAAGTCATGAATACTACTACTTTTTGGATGGCTATTCAGGTTATAACCAAATTGCAGTAGATCCTCAAGACCAAGAGAAAACAACATTTATATGTCCTTCTGGAGTGTTTGCTTACAGAAGGATGCCTTTTGGTCTATCCAATGCACCTGCAACCTTTCAGAGGTGCATGCTTTTTATCTTCTCTGATATGGTAGAGAATTTTCTGGAAGTCTTCATGGATGACTTTTTAATATTTGGAGACTCATTCAGCTCCTACCTTAACCATCTAGCACTTGTTCTGAAAAGATGCCAAGAGACCAACCTAGTTTTAAACTGGGAAAAATGTCACTTTATGGTGACTGAAGGAATTGTCCTTGGGCATAAAATTTCAAACAAGGGAATAGAGGTGGATCAAGCTAAAGTGGAAATAATTGAAAAATTACCACCACCTACCAATGTTAAGGTAATCAGAAGCTTTGTGGGGCATGCAGGATTCTATAGGAGGTCTATAAAGGATTTTTCAGAAATTGCAAAACCTCTGAGCAATCTGCTAGCTGCTGACACGCCATTTGTGTTTGACACAGAGTGTCTGCAGGCGTTTGAAACCCTGAAAGCGAAGCTGGTCACAGCACCAGTTATTTCTGCACCAGATTGGACATTACCATTCGAACTAATGTGTGATGCTAGTGACCATACCATTGGTGCAGCACTGGGACAGAGGCATAACAAGCTTTTGCATGTCATTTATTATGCTAGCTGCGTTTTAAATGATGCCCAGAAAAATTACACAACCACAGAAAAAGAATTGCTTGCAATCGTTTATGCCATTGACAAGTTTAGATCATACTTAGTAGGATCCAAAGTGATTGTGTACACTGATCATGCTGCTCTTAAATATCTACTCACGAAGCAGGATTCAAAACCCAGGCTTATAAGATGGGAGTTGCTCCTACAAGAGTTTGATATAGAAATAAGAGACAGAAAAGGGACAGAGAACCAAGTGGCTGATCATCTGTCCCGGATAGAACCAGTAGAAGGGGCGTCCTTTCCCTCTATTGAGATCTCTGAAACCTTTCTGGATGAGCAATTGTTTGCCATTCAGGAAACACCATGGTTTGCAGACATTGCAAACTATAAAGCTGCAAGATTCATACCCAAGGAGTACAGCAGGCAACAAAAGAAAAAATTAATTACTGATGCAAAGTACTACCTCTGGGATGAACCATATCTCTTTAAGAGATATACAGACGGAATAATCCGTAGGTGTGTGCCTAGAGAAGAAGCACAGAAGATCTTATGGCATTGTCATGGATCACAATATGGAGGACATTTCGGAGGTGAGCGAACAGCCACAAAAGTCCTCCAATGTGGCTTCTACTGGCCCACTCTCTATAAAGACTCCCGAGAGTTTGTGCGTAACTGTGACAGGTGCCAAAGAGCTGGTAATCTGCCTCATAGTTACGCCATGCCTCAGCAAGGGATCATAGAGATTGAGTTGTTTGACGTATGGGGTATTGACTTCATGGGGCCTTTCCCACCATCATACTCAAACACTTATATTCTGGTGGCAATCGACTATGTATCCAAATGGGTAGAGGCCATTGCAACACCCACTAATGATACTAAGACAGTGCTGAAGTTCCTCTAGAAACATATCTTCAGCAGGTTTGGTGTCCCTAGAGCACTAATCAGTGATGGGGGCACTCACTTCTACAACAAACAGCTTTACTCTGCTATGGTCCGATATGGAATTAGCCACAAGGTGGCAACTCCATATCATCCACAGACAAATGGGCAAGCTGAAGTCTCTAATAGAGAACTAAAAAGAATCCTGGAACGGACTGTAAGTACCCGTAGAAAAGATTGGGCAAGAAGCTTGGATGACGCTCTGTGGGCATACAGAACAGCATTTAAGACTCCTATAAGGACCTCTCCATACCAGCTTGTGTATGGTAAGGCCTGTCATCTGCCCGTGGAACTGGAGCATAAGGCCTACTGAGCAACCAGGTTCCTAAACTTTGATGCCAAATTAGCTGGAGAAAAAAGATTGCTCTAGATGAATGAGCTAGAGGAATTCAGACTCACTGCTTTCGAAAATGCCAAGCTTTACAAAGAGAAAGCAAAAAGGTGGCATGACAGAAAGCTATCATCTAGAGTCTTTGAACCAGGACAAAAGGTTCTGTTGTTTAACTCTAGGCTCAGATTATTCCCCGGGAAACTAAAATCCTGATGGAGGGGACCATATGTGATTACAAGTGTGTCACCATATGGCTATGTGGAGCTTCAAGACATTGATTCTAATAAGAAGTTCATTGTTAATGGACAGAGAGTCAAGCATTATCTTGAAGGCAATGTTGAGCAAGAATGCTCAAAGTTGAGACTAGATTAAAAGCTCAGTAAGGTCCAGCTAAAGACAATAAAGAAGTGCTTATTGGGAGGCAACCCAATTTTTACTTATCTATGTTAATTTTCTGTTTTCCATTTTTATTTAATGTTTTCTTTAGGATGATGATCATGTGGAGTCACAAAAATCAAAGCAAAATCAAAAATAGCATTAAAAACAGCTCACCCTGGAGGAAGAGCTTACTGGCGTTTAAACACCAGTAAGAAGCATCAGACTGGCGTTTAGCGCCAGAAACAAGCACCAACTTGGTGTTAAATGCCAATAAAGGGAGAAAAGCTGGCGTTTAACGCCAGAAACAAGCAACAGTCTGGCATTAAATGCCAGGATTGCACTCTAAGGGCATTTACACGCCTAAATGGAGCAGGGATGCTAAGTCCTTGACACCTCAGGATCTGTGGACCCCACAGGATCCCACCTATCCCACCCTCTTTTCCATACTATCTTCACCACTCACATCCATCCATCATAAACCCCTCATACACACTATCACACTCCCTTGGCCGAACCCACCACACATCTCCGTCTCCTCCTTTCTTTCTTCTTTTGCTCAAGGACGAGAAAACATTTTAAGTTTGGTGTTGAAAAAGCCCCGCTTTTTAATTTTCCATAACCATATGGCACCTTTCATGAGATTAGAGAAGATCAAAGAGCTATGAGGGAGGAGCAACAAAGGCAAGGAAGAGACATAGAGGAGCTCAAGAGCACCATTGGTTCTTTAAGAGGAAGAAGACGCCACCCTCACTAAGGTGGACCCGTTCCTTAATCTCCTTGACTATTTATTTTTCTGTTTTCATTCTCTATGCTTTATGCTTATTTATGTTTGTGTCTTTATTAATGATCATTAGTGTCTAGTGTCTATGCCTTAAAGCTATGAATGTCCTATGAATCCATCACCCTTCTTAAATGAAAAATGTTTTAATCACAAAAGAATAAGAAGTACATGATTTTGAATTCATCCTTGAAATTAGTTTAATTATATTGATGTGGTGACAATACTTTTTGTTTTCTGAATGAATGCTTGAACAGTGCATATTTTTGAATTTGTTGTTTATGAATGTTAAATTTGCTGGCTCTTGAAAGAATGATGAAAAAGGAGAAATGTTATCTGATAATCTGAAAAATCATAAAATTGATTCTTGAAGCAAGAAAAAGCAGTGAATAACAAAGCTTGCGAAAAAAAAAAAGGGGCGAAAAGAAAAAGAAAAAGCAAGCAGAAAAAGCCAAGAGCTCTTTAAACCAAAAGGCAAGAGCAAAAAGCCAATAACCCTTTAAACCAAAAGGCAAGGGTAAAAAGGATCCAAGGCTTTGAGCATTAATGGATAGGAGGACCCGAAGGAATAAAATCCTGGCCTAAGCGGCTAAACCAAGATGTCCCTAACCATGTGCTTGTGGCGTGAAGGTGTCAAGTGAAAAGCTTGAGACTGAGCGGTTAAAGTCAAGGTCCAAAGCAAAAAGACTGTGCTTAAGAACTCTGGACACCTCTAATTGGGGACTTTAGCAAAGCTGAGTCATAATCTGAAAAGGTTCACCCAGTTATGTGTCTGTGGCATTTATGTATCCGGTGGTAATACTAGAAAACAAAGTGCTTAGGGCCACGGCCAAGACTCATAAAGTAGCTATGTTCAAGAATCAACATATTGAACTAGGAGAATCAATAACACTATCTAAATTCTGAGTTCCTATAGATGCCAGTCATTCTGAGCTTCAAAGGATAAAGTGAGATGCCAAAACTGTTCAGAGGCAAAAAGCTACTAGTCCCGCTCATTTAATTGGAACTAAGTTTCATTGATATTTTGGAATTTATAGTATATTCTCTTTTTTTTATCCTATTTGATTTTCAGTTGCTTGGGGACAAGCAACAATTTAAGTTTGGTGTTGTGATGAGCGGATAATTTATACGCTTTTTGGCATTGTTTTTAAGTAGTTTTCAGCATGTTTGATGCCAGGGCATTTTGGCCAATTTCACTGACCTTTTCTTTACTGTTTTAGAGTAGTTTCATGCATTTTCTTAGGAAATAAGCAAGTTTTGGGTAGAATTTCACTTACATCTTGATTCAAGCAAACATTATGCACTTTACATGATTTCATGAGAATTATGCAAGAATTGAATGACAAATTGGATGATGCATGTCTCATGATTTGGATTAGAACTTTGAGGCACTCTATTGCTTGATTTCAGGACAAACGAAGCAAGGAAGAACCACATTAGCAGCCACGTTAGTCTAACTAACGTAACCACTAACGTGGAATGGGAGCTAGCTTGCAACGTTAATGAGAAAAGTAATCGCCAATAACCTCCTCGAAGCCATCATAGCCCACGTTAAGAGTCACGTTAACTAAGTTAACGTGAACTATAACGTGGAAGAAGAAAATGAAGCCAATGTTAGTGACACTCACATTTGTCACTAACGTTGGACCAAGCTCATATTGGCCACGTTAAGAGCCACGTTAACTCAGTTAACGTGGACTCTAACGTGGGAAAGCAAAAGAATGGCCAACGTTAGTGACACTCACCTTTGTCACTAACGTTGGACTAAGCCAGTTTGAGCCACGTTAGTTGCCACGTTAACTTAGTTAACGTGGAAGCTAACGTGGAGGGAGCAAGAATCGCCAACGTTAGTGACATTCACCTTTGTCACTAATGTTGGAATGAGCCACTATGAGCAACGTTAACTCCCACGTTAACTTAGTTAACGTGGAAGCTAACATGGATTGAAGAATGATGAGCCAACGTTAGTGACATTCACCTTTGTCACTAACGTTGGAGATGGCTATCACCACCACGTTAGAAGCCACGTTAACCTAGTTAACGTGAACTCTAACGTGGGAAGTAGGGGCATTTTGAAACGTTAGTGACAAAGGTAAGTGTCACTAACGTTTTCGAAGATTTGGCAAGCCTACGTTAGAGGTCACGTTAGCCACACTAACGTGAACTCTAACGTAGGGGAAGGGAGGATTCTCAACATTATTGGAAAAGGTAAGTCCCAATAACGTGTGTGAAGGACCAAGAGGCAACGTTGGTGGTCACGTTGGTACCACTAACGTTGAAGTTAACGTGAATTATCCTTTGGTGAGGAACGTTAGTGAAAAAGGTGACTGCTACTAACGTTCTCGAACCCACACTTTCACTTAACGTTAACGCCACTAACGTCCTAAGCTAAAAGTCCCTGCCCACATCATACTTTCTCTCTGCAAGTAAAGCTAAGCCCACTGAAGAAGATAACTGCTTCAAACTCAAGATCCAAAGGCCCATATCCAAGTTTTGAAGAACCAACTAGAAGATCAGAAGAGTAGTATATATAGGGGTAGTTTTGAATTAGAAAGAGGGTTGGAAATTTGAGAACTACTCTCTGTATTTTACTTTCTCTGCAGCTTTTAGTTTAATTCTCAGAATGTACTCTCCATCTATGCTTTTCATTCCCAGAGCTATGAACAACTAAACCCCTTTCATTGGGTTAGGGAGCTCTGTTGTAATTTGATGGATCAATATTAGTTTTCATTATTCTTCTTCTATCTTTTCTCTTGATTTTACTAGAAAGCTTTCAATCTTCATTCAATTGGGTAGTTATCTTGGAAAAGAAGCTATTCATACTTGGATCTCTTCGGAACTTTGGAAGAGGAATGAAGAGATCATGCTAGAAATGCTTTCTCATGTTGGACTAAATTGGGGTTTGGATGGATATAGTGACATATAATTCTACCAACACTTTGATTTGGAAATACATGTGGTATAATCAGTGACCATACTTCATCTCTTCTCATGAGCAATTGACCAAGGAATTGGCTATTGATCAAGATTTGAGAGATTGAATTACCAAGAAATTGGAATTCGATCACTTAAGATTGCCAAGAGATCAATGAATGCATTGATTGAGAAAGAGATGAAAATGAACTTGATCCGGAGAATGCAACATCTCCTAAGCCCAATGAATTCCCCATTTCTGATCTTACCCATTCTCTTTACTTTCTGCTATTTACTTTCATGCTAAACTCCCCTTCCCCATTTAATATTTTGCAATATACTTTCCGCTATTTACATTCTGCTCTTTATTTCCAGCATTTACATTTCTGCTATTTACTTTCCCGCCATTTAATTTTCTGCAAATCTCAAATCCAATTCTGCTTAGTTCAACTAGAACATCCCTCTAATTAAAGTTGCTTGACCAACCAATCGCTGTGGGATTCGACCTCACTCTATTGTGAGTTTTTACTTGACGACAATTCGGTATTCTTGCCGAAGGAAAATTGTTGAGAGACAAGTTTCCGTGCATCAAGTTTACTTCCCAGCCATTCCCCCCATCTCAGCTTACTTCCCAGCCATTCCCCCCATCTCAGCTACCTAATGTTTTTACCATCAACAGAGTTCTCTCCTTAGAACATGTGGAGATCCTTGATGAAGCCAATGGAGATAGATTTACTGCAAGGGGGGAGGACTTGAAGCACTACCAACCACCCTGACAAAGGAAAAGCGTCAAGCTAGTGACGCTAAAGAAGCGCTTCATGGGAGGCAACCCATGCTTTATATGCTTTTAGACTAGTTAATAATGCAAAATTCATGAATTCAAAACCAACCTTGACATACACTTGAAGGAATCCTTTATTGCAGCATATAGTGAGGAATAAGTTTGGTGTTCAAGGCATACTAAGAAAGCATGAATGCAATTCATATCATGTTACTCTTAGAGCCTTGAAAAAAACTTTTTCATCACATGGCCACAAACTAAGTTTGGTGTCACCCATGGTGTCACTAATGTTGCATACATGGACATTCAGTTAGTCAGTTGGTTTGTTCTCATGAATAAGCAAAATTGTTTATCTTTGCCACCACTATCCACACATTTAATAATCACATTTTTGTTATTTTGTAGGAAAATTGATGGGACAATTGAAAGGAGAAGTTTCGGCCACTTCATGAAGGGAGAGTACACACTTGTCTTAAAAGGGAATACATTGGAAAATGTGGCTATGCAACATTGGAAAAAGGATACCCTTGGAGACCGAACCAACTCCTTCATAAAGTTGATGATCCTTGTCCTCTTTCTATGCTAAACCCCAACCGTCCATCAAACAACCACTCCATCAATCCACACCTTTCATTCACTCACCACCTCTCTATATAAATGATCCTTGTTCCGTACCCCACCTTCACATTCCACTCTCACTCTTCACATCTATCATTTTCGGAGCCCAACACCTTCACATAACCAAAATCACTCATGGCTTCATCAAGCTCTAAAAGAAGAAAGGGAAAGGAGCCTATGGAGCAACGCCCTTTTGATGAAAAGAAATTTAGAACATTTCACCATGCATTACAGTATGGATGGATGGTTGATAAGGAGATCATCTATGAGCTGGGCTTTCAAGTCAGAAAAACTGAGTGTCCCAAAATCACGAAGAAGGTAGAAAAGAGAAGATGGGAGCTCCTCACTGACCCGGTCATTAGGGTAAATGCAAATCTTGTAAGAGAGTTCTATGCAAATGCGGTCCGATATGATAAGGCAGATGAGTCCTATACAAGTTTTGTAAGAGGAAAGACCGTGGATTTCAGTCCCATGAGTGTCATGAAGGCATTAAAGCTACGGTCTATACCATTTGCAGAAGAGAGCTACCATTCAAGAATTGATAACAGCCCCAATTATGACCAGATTGTGCAAGATATTTGTGTACCAGGAGCTGACTGGGTACGAGATTTCGAAAGGAAACCAAAGTTCATTAAGAGAGGAGACCTCACTCCTGAAGCAAAGGGGTGGTTCGAAATCGTAAGGAGATCCATCCTCCCCGCCGGAAATAACTCAGAGGTAAATCTCAAGAGAGCCACAATGGTGCACTGCATACTCAAAGGAGGAGAGATCAAGGTTCATGAACTCATAGCCGAAGGCATTAGGAAGGGAGCCGAGAAAAGCGACTCTAGAGGAAAGTTAGGCTACCCCAGCACTATTTTCTGACTTTGTGACAAAGCTGGAGTGGTGTTTGACGATGAGGACCCCGAGTGGATAAAAGAGGGCATTCCAATTACAGTTCGACGGATGCATGCTGTTGCATCTCCCCTACCTCAACAGATGCCAAGGAAGAGGCCAGCCCATCAAGTAGTAGAAGGACAAGACCTAGAGGAGCAAGCTCCAGCCACTTTGGATATGCACCAACTACAGGAAGCCATTGATGGTCTATCTAGACAATACTTGGAAAGCCAAGGAGCACAGAAGGAGCTTCAACTGCAAATGATGGAGCAGCAATTGGAACAAGAAAAACAATGGGGTGAATCCTTCCATAGGATAGAACAAAGGCAAAATGAACAACAAGAATCTATCCATAAGCTAATCAACATCCAAGCACATCAAGGTGCACACATACATGAGATGCATCGAAAATAATTAGAACAAGCAGAACTCTTTGACGAGCACAGGGCATTCTCGGAAGGGGTTTATAGGAGTGAGACTGGGAATCATATAAACACCCAAGACAGGCTCGGATACTTAGTTAGACAGCTACCTATATTGCATCCAGGAATCATAAGGTATGAAGAAGTGAAGGATGAATTTGCACGAGAAGAAAGAGAAAGGGTGGAAAAGAGTCATGAATCAGTAAGGAAGGCACTTGAGGATTGGAAGAAAGCGAGACTGGCAAGGATTCGAGGAAACACAAGTAGACACAAAGAGGACAAACAAGAGGGAGAGCATGGGCAACACCATGATTAAAAGGTGGTGGAGTTCCCTCTTTAATCCATCTTTTTCAAGTTTTAAATAAGGAAAATCATGTATGAAATAGAACATGCTTCCATGGTAGTTTAGAATTTTTAATTATGTTTTTAGTATTCTCCTTGCTTAGGTCTATGATTGCTAGTCAAATTGCCTGTTTTCAATTCCATCTTGCTTATTTTATGCTTGTCTTTTTTTTAAGCCAAATAAAAAGAGAATGTTTGTTATAAAAGACTAGAGTGGAAGCCATATTGTGGAGTAAGTTCCTAATTTTGTGGTGTGGTAATAGATTAGCTAAGTTGGTTCACCAATAAGGTGGGAAGGCAACTATCGGTGCTGAATTATATGCTTGAAACACACCCCATGAGACTAGCTAAATAACAAGATCCTAATAAGAAAAAGGGGAAAAGAAAATGAAAGTTGAAAAATAAAAGAAAAAGAGTAAGAAATAAGGCTAGGCACCAAGGATTTGAATCTTGAGGCAAGTGTCTGTGGTGCTCCTGTGTAAGGGATTTACTTGGATGAATAAGCTCTTAGGGGTGCCTTATCACTTGGTAACTTGGGTTAACTAACCCGGGATTATCAGCTGAAAGTCCACTATCAAGAGTAACATTTGCTACAGAACACTTAGTAACCCAAAGAGGTGCTGGACACCAAGGTCTCAAGAAAGAAAATAAACAAATCATGTGCCTATGGTGTGTATGTATGGGGGAAAGAGACTTGAGGGAGTAAGTCCTTAGGGGTGTCTCAACACCTAGCACCTTGAACCAACTGGTTCGGGAGTGCTAGCTGAAAGCTTATCTTAAAGAGTCGCCCCCTCACAGAGCACTTAGCCTAAGAGCACAATCAAACCCTGAAAATAACAAAAGGATCAATGAATAAAAGTCTCATAGGGTGCAATCAAGTGAGTATTCTAGGACATGATAAAGGTCTGAAAGTGAGTGAAAGAATGAACCTAAGTTGCTATGCATGAAACCACCATAAAACCAAGGACATGACTTCCACAATAATGACTCATTTCTCTTGGCATTTCATTCATCATTCTCTTGTTCCAGTACTTGCTTAGGGACAACCAAGCTTTAAGTTTGGTGTTGTGATGCCAGCGCATTTTGGCCAGTTTCACTGACCTTTTCTTTACTGTTTTAGGGTAGTTTCATTCATTTTCTTAGGAAATAAGCAAGTTTTGGGTAGAATTTCACTTACATCTTGATTCAAGCAAATATTGTGCACTTTACATGATTTCATGAGAATTATGCAAGAATTGAATGACAAATTGGATGATGCATGTCTCATGATTTGGATTAGAACTTTGAGGCACTCTATTGCTTGATTTCAGGACAAAGGAAGCAAGGAAGAACCACGTTAGCAGCCACGTTAGTCTAACTAACATAACCACTAACGTGGAATGGGAGCTAGCTTGCAACGTTAATGAGAAAAGTAATCGCCAATAACGTCCTCAAAGCCATCATAGCCCACGTTAAGAGTCACGTTAACTAAGTTAATGCGAACTCTAACTTGGGAGAAGAAAATGAAGCCAACGTTAGTGACACTCACCTTTGTCACTAACATTGGACTAAGCCAGTTTGAGCCACGTTAGTTGCCACGTTAACTTAGTTAACGTGGAAGCTAACGTGGAGGGAGCAAGAATCGCCAACGTTAGTGACACTCACCTTTGTCACTAACATTGGAATGAGCCACTATGAGCAACGTTAACTCCCACGTTAACTTAGTTAACGTGGAAGCTAACGTGGATTGAAGAATTATGAGCCAACGTTAGTGACACTCACCTTTGTCACTAACGTTGGAAATGGCTATCACCACCACGTTAGAAGCCACGTTAACCTAGTTAACGTGAACTCTAACGTGGGAAGTAGGCGCGTTTTGAAACGTTAGTGACAAAGGTAAGTGTCACTAATGTTTTCGAAGATTTGGCAAGCCTACGTTAGAGGTCATGTTAGCCACACTAACGTGAACTCTAACGTAAGGGGAATGGAGGATTCTCAATGTTATTGGAAAAGGTAAGTCCCAATAACATGTGCGAAGGACCAAGAGGCAACGTTAGTGGTTACGTTGGTGCCACTAACGTTGAAGTTAACGTGAATTATTCTTTGGTTAGGAACGTTAGTGAAAAAGGTGACTGCCACTAACGTTCTCGAACCCACACTTTCACTTAGCGTTAACGCCACTAACGTCCTAAGCTAAAAGTCCCTGCCCACTTCATACTTTCTCTCTGCAAGTAAAGCTAAGCCCACTGAAGAAGATAACTACTTCAAACTCAAGATCCAAAGGCCCATATCGAAGATTTGAAGAACCAACTAGAAGATCAGAAGAGTAGTATATATAGGGGTAGTTTTGAAGTAGAAAGCAGGTTGGAAATTTGAGAACTACTCTCCGTATTTTACTTTCTCTACAGCTTTTAGTTTAATTCTCAGAATGTACTCTCCATCTATGCTTTTCAATCCCAGAGCTATGAACAACTAAACCCCTTTCATTAGGTTAGGGAGCTCTGTTGTAATTTGATGGATCAATATTAGTTTTCATTATTCTTCTTCTATCTTTTCTCTTGATTTTACTAGAAAGCTTTCAATCTTCATTCAATTGGGTAGTTATCTTGGAAAAGAAGCTATTCATACTTGGATCTCTTCGGAACTTTGGAAGAGGAATGAAGAGATCATGCTAGAAATGCTTTCTCATGTTGGACTAAATTGGGGTTTGGATGGATATAGTGACATATAATTCTACCAACACTTTGATTTGGAAATACATGTGGTATAATCAGTGACCATACTTCATCTCTTCTCATGAGCAATTGACTAAGGAATTGGCTATTGATCAAGATTTGAGAGATTGAATTACCAAGAAATTGGAATTCGATCACTTAAGATTGCCAAGGAGATCAATGAATGCATTGATTGAGGAAGAGATGAAAATGAACTTGATCCGGAGAATGCAACATCTCCTAAGCCCAATGAATTCCCCATTTCTGATCTTACCCATTCTCTTTACTTTTTGCTATTTACTTTCATGCTAAACTCCCCTTCCCCATTTAAGATTCTACAATTTACTTTCTGTTATTTACATTCCGCTCTTTATTTCCAGCATTTACATTTCTGCTATTTACTTTCCCGCCATTTAATTTTCTGGAAATCTCAAATCCAATTCTGCTTAGTTTAACTAGAACATCCCTCTAATTAAAGTTAGTTGACCAATCAATCCCTGTGGGATTCGACCTCACTCTATTGTGAGTTTTTACTTGACGACAATTTGGTATACTTGTCGAAGGAAAATTGTTGAGAGACAATTTTCCGTGCATTAATGTTTTAATTACTTTTTAGTATATTTTTATTAGTTTTTATTCAAAATTCACATTTCTGGACTTTACTATGAGTTTGCATATTTTTCTGTGATTTCAGGTATTTTTTGGCTGAAATTGAGGGACCTGAGCAAAAATCTTATTCAGAGGCAGAAAAAAGGACTGCAGATGCTGTTGGATTCTGACCTCCCTGCACTCGAAATGGATTTCATGGAGCTGCAGAAGACCAATTGGTGTGCTCGCAATTGCGTTGGAAAGTAGACATCCAGGGCTTTCCAGCAATATATAATAGTTCATACTTTGCCCAAGTTTTGACAATGCAAATTGGCGTTTAACGCCAATTTTTTACCCTATTCTGGCGTTAAACGCCAGAAACAGGCTACATCCTGGTGTTTAACTCCAAGACAAGCCTCTACACGTGTAAAACTCAATGCTCAGCCCAAGCACACACCAAGTGGGCCCCGGAAGTGGATTTCTGCACTATCTGCACTTAGTTACTTATTTTCTGTAACCCTAGCTACTAGTTTAGTATAAAAACAACTTTTAGAGACTTACTATGTACCTCATGACATTTTACACGTTTCATATTGTATTTCTAACGGCATGAGTCTCTAAACCCCATGGTTGGGGGTAAGGAGCTCTGCTGTGTCTCGATGAATTAATGCAATTACTTCTGTTTTCTATTCAATCACGCTTGTTTCTGTTCTAAGATACTCGCTTGTACTTAACTGTGATGAATGTGATGATCCATGACACTCATTACCATTCTCAACCTATGAACGCGTGCCTGACAACTACTTCTGTTCTACCTTAGATTGAGTGTGTATCTCTTAGCCTCTTGGTTCATGATCAGAGTCTTCGTGGTATAGGCTAGGATTATTGGCGGCCATTCCTGAGATCTGGAAAGTATAAACCTTGATTGTGGTATTCCGTGTAGGATCTGGGATGGGATGACTGTGACGAGCTTCAAACTCATGAGTGCTGGGCGTAGTGACAGACGCAAAAGGATCAATGGATCCTATTCCAACATGAGTGAGAACCGACAGATGATTAGCCGTACGGTGACAGCGCATTTGGACCATTTTCACTGAGAGGAAGGATGGTAGCCATTGACAACGGTGATCCACCAACATACATCTTGCCATGGAAAGAGCCTTGCGTGTGTGAAGAAGAAGACAGTAGGAAAGCAGAGATTCGAAAGACAAAGCATCTCCAAATCCTCAATCTGTTCTCTATTACTGCATAACAAGTATTATTTAATTTATGCTAATTACTCTTCATAAATATAATCACTCTTATCATTGATTTCCTGACTAAGAATTACAAAATAACCATAGCTTGCTTCAAGCCGACAATCTCCGTGGGATCGACCCTTACTCACGTAAGGTATTACTTGGATGACCCAGTGCACTTGCTGCTTAGTGGTACGAGTTGTGAAAAGTGTGATTTACAATTCGTGCACCAGTGTCTTTATTACATGATCATTAGTGTTTATTGTCTATGTCTTAATGCTATGAATATCCTATGAATCCATCACCTTTCTTAAATGAAAAATGTTTTAATTACAAAAGAACAAGAAGTACATGGTTTTGAATTATATCTTGAAATTAGTTTATTTATTTTGATATGGTGGCAATACCTTTTGTTTTTTGAATGAATGCTTGAACAGTGCATATTTTTGAATTTTTTGTTTATGAATGTTAAAATTGTTGGCTCTTGAAAGAATAAAGAAAAAGGAGAAATGTTATTGATAATCTGAAAAATCATAAAATTGATTCTTGAAGCAAGAAAAAGTAGTGAAGAGCAAAAGCTTGCAAAAAAAAAATTGGCGAAAAAAAAGAGAGAAAAAGAAAAAGAAAAAGCAAGAAGAAAAAGCCAATAGCACTTTAAACCAAAAGGCAAGGGTAAATAAAAAGGATCCAAAGCTTTGAGCATTAATGGATAGGAGGGCCCAAAGGAATAAAATCCTGGCCTAAGCGGCTAAACCAAGCTATCCCTAACCATGTGCTTGTGGCGTGAAGGTGTTAAGTGAAAGCCTGAGACTGAACGGTTAAAGTCGTGGTCCAAAGCAAAAAGAGTGTGCTTAAGAGCTCTGGACACCTCCAACTGGGGACTCTAAGACAATCTGAAAAGGTTCACCCAGTTATGTGTTTGTGGCATTTACGTATCCGGTGGTAATATTGGAAAACAAAATGCTTAGGGCCACAGCCAAGACTCAATAAGTAGCTGTGTTCAAGAATCAACATATTGAACTAGGAGAATCAATAACACTATCTGAATTCAAAGTTCCTATAGATGCCAATCATTCTGAACTTCAAAGGATAAAGTGAGATGCCAAAACTGTTCAGAAGCGAAAAGGCTACAAGTCCCGCTCATCTAATTAGAACTAAGTTCATTGATAAGTTCGGAATTCATTGTATATTCTCTTCTTTTTATCCTATTTTGTTTTCAGTTGCTTGGGGACAAGCAACAATTTATACCCTTTTTGGCATTGTTTTTACATAGTTTTTAGTATGTTTTAGTTACTTTTTATTATATTTTTATTAGTTTTTATTCAAAAATCACATTTCTGGATTTTACTGTGACTTTGTGTGTTTTTCTATGATTTCAGATATTTTCTGGCTGAAATTGAGGGACTTGAGCAAAAATCTGATTCAGAGGCTGAAAAAGGACTGCAGATGCTGTTAGATTCTGACCTCCCTACACTCAACGTGGATTTTCTGGAGCTACAGAAGCCCAATTGGCGCGCTCTCAATTGCGTTGGAAAGTAGACATCCTGAGATTCCAGCAATATATAATATTCCATACTTTGCCCAAGATTTGATGGCCCAAACTGGCGTTCAAGGTCAGCCTAAAACATCTTGGCGTAAAACGCCGAAACTGGCACCAAAATTGGAGTTAAACGCCCAAACTGGCACCAAAGCTGGCGTTTAACTCCAAGAATAGCCTATGCACGAAAAAGCTTCAATGCTCAGCCCAAGCACACACCAAGTGGGCCTCGGAAGTGGATTTCTGCATTATCTGCACTTAGTTACTCATTTTCTCTAAACCATAGTTACTAGTTTAGTATAAAAACTACTTTTTAGAGATTTATTTTACATCTTTGGATGTTTAGTCCTTAGACCTTAGCATCGATCTTTCGAACTTGTATGTTCACGTTTGGAGGCTGGCCTCACGGCCATGCCTAGACCTCTTTTCACTTATGTATTTTCTACGGTG
Source organism: Arachis ipaensis (assembly GCF_059453495.1). Taxonomy (NCBI): domain Eukaryota; kingdom Viridiplantae; phylum Streptophyta; class Magnoliopsida; order Fabales; family Fabaceae; genus Arachis; species Arachis ipaensis. Next base: position 99,446,234 of record NC_142436.1, on the reverse strand, counting down.
GAGTTTCTACACCCCATAGATTAAGGTGTGGAGGTCTGCTTCATGAATTAATGCAATTACTACTATTTTTCTATTCAATTTATGCCAACTTCTTCTCCAAGATATACTCTCGTACTTAATTCAGTTAAGTCAAAATGAAGGGGTGACCCGTGACAATCACCCAATCTTCATTACTCGCTTAGCCAAGGTCGCATGCCTGACAACCGCAAAGTGATCTACATGATGTTTAACGTAGTCATTGGACGACAGCTGGAGTATATTCTCTTGGGTTTCTAATCTAAGATTAGAACCTTCGTGGTATAGGCTAGAATTATTGGCAGCGATTCTTGGGATCCGGAAAGTCTAAACCTTGTCTGTGGTATTCCGAGTAGGATCCGGGATCCGAAAAGTCTAAACCTTGTCTGTGGTATTCCGAGTAGGATCTGGGAAGGGATGACTATGATGAGCTTCAAACCTGCGAATGTGGGGCACAAGTGACAGTGTGCAAAAGGACAATGGTCCTATTCCGACGCTAGCGGGAATCGACAGATGATTAGCCCTACAGTGACAGCGCAGATGGATTTGTTTTCATCCGAGAGGATCATACAGCTTGCCATGGAAGGAGGTAACGCATGGTTGGAAGAAGGCAATAGGAAAGTAGAGATTCTGAAGCAACAAAGCATCTCCAGACGCTTATCTGAAATTCCCACCAATGAATTACATAAGTATCTTTATCTTATTTTATATTTTATTTATATTTTAATTATCAAAACTTCATAACCATTTGAATCTGCCTGACTGAGATTTACAAGGATGACCATAGCTTGCTTCAAGCCGACAATCTCCGTGGGATCAACCCTTACTCACGTAAGGTTTATTACTTGGACGACCCAGTGCACTTGCTGGTTAGTTGTACGGAGTTGTGAAAAAGAGTTGAGATTACGACCGTGCGTACTAAGTTATTGGCACAGTTGAGATTACAATTTCATGCACCACTTAACTTCAAAGCTATTTGCTGGCATCTGCCAAATTTTTTTTAAATATTGAATTTTTGTTATCATGTTTCTGTTTAGAGTAAGGATCCTTACAAAAATAATTTTCTCCATGAATAGAAGAATCTTTCTATCATATTATTAAGTATCTCTATTGGTGTTCTGAATTTTGGGTAGGTTAAAGCTTTTAAAAGATCTCTTGAGTCATTGAAAACTGCTATAGTTGTGGGTGGAACTAACATTGAAAAGCAAGTAACTAAAGACATATTTCTGGTCTGATGCCCCTTTTGGAAAGTTTAATTATCAAGGAATGCTGGTTATCCCTTGTCTGGTTTGCATTTAAAAATTCTTTTGGTGTATCATACAAGTGTTTTTGTCAAAATTGGTATTGCATATTGCTTGATGATCATTTTTATTTGTATTGGATAGGAGTTAAAACTTCTGTTTTAATATAAATCGTTCCATTGGTTGGTTCATGTTAAGATGCATGCTTTATGTATGCCTATTTTGGAAAGATTCTCCCAGCATTGTCTTATTGTTTTAACAAACTATATCTTTGGGACACAAGGGTCAATAAAGCTTTTTCGTTGTAAGTTTATAGTTCTAGGATTCCAGCAAGTTTGCTTAGTTTCTATTGTGTACGACAGAGGTCTGAGCTAAGAGCAGGAGTTGAAATTGCTATTGCAACCCTTGGAAGATTTATTGATCATTTACAACAAGGTAATACTTCCCTTTTTAGAATTTCTTTTGTTGTTCTAGATGAAGCAGATAGAATGCTTGGTATGGGTTTTGAACTACAGATACGAGAGATTAGTAGTATTGGTATTTTACTTCTATATATGAAGTATCCTTTTATCTATTTCATGGAGACTCACTTCCCTAATGTAGATAACTATTAGGATCTTCACTGTAGCTTTTATGCTCTCTTTCACAGTTTTTCAAATTATATTGTTCCATACTCCCTCCTGTTTTTCTCTTTTGTAGCTTGTAGCAGTTTCATTTGTCTGCTGCTTATACGAGTTGGGTTTTGTCATATAACTGTGCAATACTTGAATATTTTATTCTTGATTATTGTATACATATGTTCTCTGGAGAATAAATTTAGCATTAAATAACCTCTGTGTGCTAATGCTTGGCCAAATAACAAAATCTACTTCATTCTCTATTTACCTCTCATATTTACTGGCAGCTTCCTAACTATTGCTTGATCATCCATGTTAAATTTTATATACATCTTTTGTGATTCAAGTGTTATTCTTTGTTATTTAGCTCTTATTTAGCTATTTATCTTTTTACATACTGTTTTCTTCTTTACAATTAAAATAATTAACTGATATCACTAGCAATATTTTACATTTTGTTGTAAGCTTAGTAATTGAAAGAATTTTTTTGAAGTTCACCAATCTATTCTCTCAAATTTTAAGAACACTTGGTTAATCCTATACAAGTGAAAGTTGGGAAAGTCAGTAGCCCAACAACAAATGTTTCACAAAACAGTTGTGAAGGTCTCTGAAAATGAGAAGGTACATCTACACAGGTGATAAATTAATTATAGTTTTGTTTAGATCTGAATTAGTAAATAGCAATGTATTGTAGTTTCTTGTTTCTAAGAATATTTGTTATCATTAATTTTTCTGAATATTTGTTAGCAAGGCACATTTATATTATGTTATTTCAAATTTTCTATAGAGACTGATGCAACTTCCCAAAATCTAGCCTTAAGATCCAAGTCGTCCAAATAATTATACATGAATCCTTGCTAAAATGAGTTCCCTACTCAATTGATGGTATAACTTGTTATTTTTCATGGTTGCTCTTGTAATTAAGTAAAGATTTTGAGAGGCTTATGCATTTCTCCTTATCATTGGCAGATATTTGCAGTAGGGCATGGGAAGGTCCGTTCAATATGAAAAAGCATAGATGGTGATCTATCTTCTTTGAGAACTGAGAAGCACGCCCAGATTGTTTGGTCAACGTATGTGTCTCATTTACTGAACTTATGATTCCTATTTGACACTGAGGTTCAAGTTGGTGTTTACCTGCACCATTTTTAACAAAATTCATTGCAACTTGATACTGGTAGTAACCTTTTCTCTTGTTCCTTTTTTTTCCCATAGTTTTGAAGGTGTCATTGTTGACTCCCTAGAAGAAAAAGAAGCCATTTCAAGTAGGGGTGTTCATAAAAAAAACCAAAATGTGGTTAACCGGTTAAAAAATCATAACCACATTGTGGTTAACCAGTTTAATAAAACAATTTTAAAAACCATATCCATATTTTTTAGAATTGGTTAACCAAAACCAAATTAAAAAAACCAGTTTTTAACCGGTTAACCAAAACCAAAACCAAATTAAAATCAAAACCTAATTTCAAAACCAAATTACATACTATTTCTCTCTCTCCCCCTTCTTCTCTCTTTCTCTCTCCCTCCCTTCTTTCTCATCTCTCTCTCCTCTTTCTCTCCTTTCTCTCTCTCCTCCTATCTCTCTTTTTTCCTTCTTTCCCTCCTCTCTCTCTCTCTCATTTTCCTCTTTTTCCTCCTCTTTGTCCTCTCCTTTTCTCTCTCCCCCTCCTCTCTCTCTCTCTATTCTCTCTCCCCTTGTCTCTCTTCTTTCCCCCTATTTCTCTCCCCTCTCCCTCTCTCTCCCCCTTCCTTCCCCCCTCTCTCTCACTCATTTTTCTCTTTATCTCCTCTCCCATTCACTCTCTCCTTTCTCTCTCTCCGCTTCTCTCTCTCCCTCTTTCTCCTCTCTCTCTCTCTCTCCCTTTCATCATCTCTTCCTCATCTCTCTCTCTCTCTCTCTCTCTCTCTCTCTCTCTTCTTTTTCCCTCTTTCTCTCCTCCTCTCTCTTTCTCTCTCTCCCCCCCCTCCCCCCTCTCTCTCTCTCTCTCTCTCTCTCTCTCTCTCTCTCCCCTTCCCCTTTTTCTCCACCTCATCTTTCTTTCTCTCTCTTGTCTCTCTATCCTTCTCTCTGCTCTCTCACTTTCTCTCTCTCTCCTTGCCCTCTTTCTCCCTCTCTCTTCTCTCTCTTCCTCTCTCTCCTCCTATTTCTCTCTCTAATCATCTCTCCCCATTTTTCTATCTCTCCTTCTTTTCTCTCTCCTCTCCTATCCTTCTCTCTCTCCCATATCTCTCTCATTTCTCCTCTCTTTTCCCTTCTCTCTCTTTCTCTCTCTCTCCCCTCTCCTTCCTCTCTCTCTCTCTCTCCTTTTTCTCCCCTCTCTTTTTCTATCTCTTTTTTCTCTTTTCTCTCTCTCGCTCCTCTCTATTTCTTTTTCTTCTTTTCTCTCTCTCCTCTTTCTTTTCTTACTATCTCTTTTCTCTTTCTCTCTCAACTTTCTCTCAATCTCAATCCCTCTTCTCTCTCTTTTCTCCTCTTCTCTCTAAAGTGAGAGAGAAGAGAGAGAGAAGGAGAAGACAGAGGAGGAGAAAGAAAAAAAAGAGAGAGATAAAAAGCGAGAAGAAGGATAGGAGAGAGAGAAGAAGAGAGAGAAAGAGAGAGGGAAGAGAGAGAGAGAGAGAAGGAGAGAGACAGAAAAAGAGAAAAAGAAAGAGAAAAGAGAGGAGGGGAGAGAGAAGGAGAGAGAGAGAGGAGGGTAGAGAGAAAAAGGGACGGGGAGAGAGAGGGAGAGAAGGATATAGAGAAAGAAAGGGGAGGGAAGAAAGAGGAGAAGGGGGGAGAGATAGATAGATAGAGAAGAGGGGGAAAGAGAGAAAAAAAGAGATGATGAGAGAGGTGGAGAGAGAAAAGAAAGAGAAGAGGAGAGAGATGGGAGGGGGAGAGAGGGGAGAGAGAGGGGAAGAGAAAGAGATGGAAGGGGGAGAAAGAGGAGAATGGGAGAGAGAGAGAGAGAGAGAGAGAGAGAGAGAGAGAGAAGGAAGAGAGAAGAGGAAGGGAAGAGAAAAGGAGAGAGATGGGAAGCAGGAGATAAGAAATAGTTACTCGTATCATTTAGAAAGAAAATTATTTATATTAGAAAAAATTATTTATAGAAAATGCTGAAAAGAGATAAAAAAGAAAAAGGAACAAAAGCAATGGAAGGGATTTCATTAGTTACAAATGTTACTCGTATTATTTAGAAAGAAAAAAATTAGATTAAAAAATTCAATTAAAAAAAGGTTTAAAAATTTGGGTTTTTGTATGTAAAAATATTAATTTTTGTGTAAAATATTTTTACATGTAAAACCAATTTTTTAGTATAAAAACTGATTTTTTTATGTAAAACCGGTTTTTAGTGTAAAACCGGTTTTTTAATGTAAAAACTAATTTTTTAATATAGAAATTGGTTTTTCTATATAAAAACCGGTTATTTTTTAAAAATCGGTTTAATTTAATAACCGATTAAAAACCAGTTTCATTATGCAAAATCAATTTGGTTAATTAACCAATACTATATTTTTGGTTAACCAAAAAACTGATTTGGTTTTTGGATTAACCAAACCATGAACACCCCTAATTTCAAGGTGGGTTTTGTTTTTTGTTTATCCTATTCAGTTTTAAAGTAGCAAAATTTTGACTTAGGCTGGGTTTTCAATTTGGTCGGATGTAGTTGAAAAGTGTTGCCATTCTTTGTGTGTTTTCCAGTATTTTTTAATTTAATATAAAACCCGGTGCCTGGTGGACTCTTGGACCGTATGTGTAATCATCTAAGCATGCTTTACAGTGACATATTGCTTCAATGAAATCACTCTGTAGTAAATTTTGTGCACTATACTATTATCTTTTGAGCCGATCTTAGTGGATGGTAATCCCGAACCGGGTATGTTTATGCAAAGCTTTGTTCAAATAAATTTATTATTCTGCTTAGAAGAAAACTGCATATATTTTTTCTGTTGTATGGTTGTCTTGCTATTCATTTAAACTCACCTTCAATTACATATTTCGTAATGCTTGTTATATTTCAGTAGCTAACTAATCTAATACATTTATCCTCAGGGCTATTCCAATAAATGCATATCTTATTTAAGAAGGATGATTTGAATGGAAGGCAGAATATTCATCTGGACAACTTATTAGCTGGTAAAACACGCAAGGAAGCATCAAGGATGTATATATAAAGGGTATTTTAGAAATAAAAATTTGTGTACCAAAGCCATCTTAATTCTCGATATATAATGTAGATTTACTCTTAAATCCTTTTTTTTTATAGTAGTTGTGTTATTTAAATTTGTATTATGCTTTATTATTTTTTAAGAGTAATTTATGTATAAATATTTTAAAATTAATAAAATATTTTATTTTGTAGTAATTAATTTTAGTATATTTATATTATGTACAATAATAATAATTGTTGGTAAAAATAATTTGAAATTTTAGAAAAAGGATAGGTTGTTATTTCTAAAAAAGTGAGTATAATTAAAAAAGTTTTAAGATTTTAGCGGCAATAATAATGGCAACTAAAAGTGAATAACATTATAATTTTCGAATTATTTTTTGTGGCCATATAAATTACTGGTAAAATGGGTTTTGGCGGCAATAGTAATGGGTACTAAAAGTGAATAATATTGCAATCATAGAATTACTTTTGGTGGCCATATAAATTACGAAAAAAATTACCACTAAAATTTATATACTTTTTGTGTTCATTAAAAAGGTCTTCACCAACAAATGTTATAATTGCCGCTAAAACCTTTTAGCGACAAAGTATAAGATGACTAATATCTAATTGTTGATAAATATATTAGCGGCTATTTTTATTGCCGCTAAAAACAAAATAAATGATCGCTAAAAGTGATTATTTTGATATGGAATAGATGTTTAAATTTAATTTAGTATTTATAAATTAATTAAATTAATTAATATGATATTTAAGTATCTAATTAAATTAATTAATAAATTAAAAAATACTCTTAAAAATATATTACGCCAACTTTATTATTAAGTATAAAAATCTTATTTTATATAATAAAACAAATAGATAATAGATTAAGTAAATAAAACGAAAAGAAAACTCTTGTCTAAAATATAAATGCTTTTACTTCATAAATGAATTTAGACTAGGCTTTGTCCAAATGCATTTTATTGTTCGCAAACAGACAGATTTAGGCCACCCACTGCATGTGTTATTTATTAACTTTACATTTTTATATGCATATGGATATGTATGGGAGTAACACCATGGCAGCCTATGGAGTTTTAATCTAATATAATCAGGTAGTAAAAAATATATAATAAAATAAAATATTATTTTTGTCTTTAATATTTAGAATAAATTTTAAAATTATTATTAATGTTTAAATTATTTTATTTAAATTTTTAACGTTATAAAATTAATTCAATATTGTCATGTCATTAATTATTTATTAATAGAATTAACAATGAGAGAAAATTGAGATAATTTTAAAATGTTAGGAATTTAAATGGGACGATTTAAACATTAGAAACAAAAACAATATATTATTCTTAGAGGAATACTAAATCAAATAAAATAATAGCGAATTTTAATGGAATGAATCGCATTATAAATTCAAAATTTTGATTCATATTTGTAGAATGGTTTGTATATAAATTTTAGAAAAAAGAAAAAGAATGTAAAAGATCCTTAGCCACTGAGAGAAGATTTTTAATTGATAATTTAATATTTTTTTTTACATAAGAATAAGTTCTATTTTAAATTATCATCAAGTTATATAATAATATTGCATCTTTTTGGTAATTCTCCATGGGTATAGTCGGGTATCCGCGGGTTAAGAACATGTAGGGTTAAGGTTGAGATATCTCAACCCGTGGATAGAGTAAGGTTGAATAATCGAAGCCATATCCTACCCTACCAATTCTCACTTCTAGGTACATATACATATAATAAAGTATAAATTATATTATATTATTTTTTACATACTAATTTTTTTAATTTTAATTTAATTAAATTTTTTTAACTTTTAAATAAATTTACATTTTTTTTATTAATAATTTTAATTTTTTATGATAGATAATTATTCAATTTATTTTTTTAATTTTGCTCTTAATAAAAAATAAATCGACTTATAATGAAAGTAATATGATTAAGAGTAAAATTAAAAAATAAATATTTTTAGAACGAAAATATTATGATTAAGCGTAATATAGGTAAATTACATAAATAAATCAAATTGATTTTGAATGTACGTAATTACAACTTTCTGAAATAGGTTATATTTTTATATTTTTTTTAATCTCAAGGAATTGAGTTATGCATAAATTACTATAGGGTCCAGTGATTTATATAAAAATAAGGGTAATATAGTGAATTATGTATACGCGGATTTTATATATATGAAAAATATTTAATATAAATATTTTTAAATATTAAAATAAATTGTTTTAGTATTAAAAGATAAACATGAGATATAAATATAAAATAAATAAAGTATATAAAATAGGAGTACCATTAAATTTGAATTTGAAAAGGAGAGTATTATTAAAAATGACTTTAAAAATGAGGGTACGTTTAAAAATACCATATTTTAGATTGAAAATATTTTCATTGTTTCTAACTAAAAAAAAGCTGAAAATGTACCAATATCACTTTTAATTTTATAATCTTTTTTTAAAATATTTTTGCTGAAAATAATATTCAAATGCTTAACCAAATATATTTTTATATTTTATTTTTATTTTTCTTGAAAACAAAAATAAAAATGACTAAATCAATCAGCTTCTTAATGATCAATCTATTGGATTAGCACTATAGGTTTTCAAAAAATCAGCTCCCAGCTTATATATTCTAATGTTATTATATCTTTACTTTATCATTATGTTAGAGTGATTAAAAATGAAGAGAGGTATTATGCGGCTTTATAAGAATCAAAATCTATGATAAATTTTTTTTATTAGACTCTAATGAGGTTGCACAATATTTTTCTTTACTTTTAATTTTTTAACATAATGATAAAATAAACATAATATTAAAATATATAAGTTAGGATTCAAAAATTTTTTAAGACCCATCATGCTAAGCCAATAAATTAACCACTTTACTTTTATTTTCAAAAGATATAAAAATAAAATATAAAAAATATATTTGCTTGAGCGTTTCAACATTATTTTCGTGAAAATATTTTTAAAAAGGAGTACAAAATTAAAAATGATATTTTGATGTTTTTAACTTTTTTTTAGTTAAAAATAATAAAAATATATTCAATCCAAAACACTGTTTTAAAACGTATTCTCATTTTCAAAGTTTTTTTTCATAGTACTCCCATTTTTAAAGTTAGATTTAATCGTAATCCTATTTTATATGATTTATTTATTTTATACTTATATCTCATATCCTTTAATATTAATACAATTATTTTTTATTTAAAAATATTAATATTTAATATTTTTCATATATACAGAGAATTCACGTACACATAATCTGCTACAGGTATAATCGATTACACTACTCCTATTTTTACATAAATTATTGTGGACCTTGGTTTATGCATGGTCCAATTCCTTCAGAAATCATGACATCCTATAGCGCTGCTACACACTGCAGCGGATTAGGTGCATTTTATAAACCGCTAAATTTACTTAGATATTATTAAAAAAATCGAATAACTACGTGCCGTAAAAAAATTGATATTATTGAAAGATAAAGCTAAAATTTACTTCAAAGTTAAAAATAAAATTTATTTAAATCAAATATTAAAGAAATTTGATATATTAGAGATAAAAGATATAATTTATACTTTATTATATATTGTTATAGACCCGACCCTCGGATCCCGCACTCAGAACGGCCTCCGATCCGGATATCCGGGGTTGGCTCCACCCCTCTCTCTAGAAGGCCCAAACTGGCCTCCACATCTTCTAACCAATATTCAAATTCAAATACATCATTTATCTTAGCTAAATAAGATAAGATAAGATAACTTCCACTAGCTACATAAAAGGGGGCCAAAGGCCCCTCAGGTATATCATTTGTCCCACATACTTTATACCTCTCAGATCCATTCTGTCTTGGGTATCGGAGTGTCTTTGTAGCTACCACTCCCCATTACTTTATTCAGACGATCCGTCAACTGCCTCGACCTGCCAGTTCTAGATCCATCTCACAACTCGTACCAGAGACTTCTAGTACATTGATGTTGTCTGTGGGGACTGCAAACGTCATGGCAGCATGGCAGACAACTCCGTAGAGAAATCCCCAAGCCACCATCACAACTCACACACGCGAAGCTCAACCCCCGAACACCGAGAGACCACCCCTCCCACCCATGGGAAGATAACAAGCGCTGTTCAATGCTAACCAACCCTGCCCCAACAACAACCAAAAGAAGAAAACCGTCAACCCCCTGGAAATCGGGCCCCTGACGGCCTGGGAGAAAAGGCAATCCAAATAATCCAAGAACTATACCTCCGAGTGCAAGACCGCGAAGGCCGAGTTACGACCAAGGAACGGTATCACGCGAAACATGGAAGCCATGAAACTTCCAGAACCCGATCTCACCGTGAAACCAAAAACAACAGGTCACCTGAACTGTGACACAACAAGAGACATGACCGTAGTGTTTCTCGGGACCCAGAACGCCGACGTGAAGAAGACGACCGACGGCACCACCGGGATGCTAAGTGAGCAAGTAGCGAACATGTGATAATGAGAGCCACCCCATTCACTGAAAGAATGTTAAGAGCCAACCTTCCAAAGGGTTTTGACAAGCCCACGAACATAAAATACGAAGGGACCAAAGATCCCCAAGAACACCTGAGGGCCTTCGAGGCCAGGATGAACCTGAAAGGAGTCGTTGACATGATCCGGTTCAAGGCCTTCCTAGTAACCCTAGCCGGCCCCGTAATCAAATGGTTCAAAGCCCTCCCAAACGACTCCATATCCAGCTTTCATGACATCTCCAGGAAGATTATGGCCCAATTCACCACCAGAATCACCAAAGCCAAGCACCCCATCAACTTACTCGGAATCACCCAGAGACAAGACGAATCTACAAGGAAATACCTCGATAGGTTCAACGATGAGTGCCTCACGGTCGATGGCACAGACTCGGTTGCCTGTCTCTGCCTGACCAACGCCCTCATGAATGAAGACTTCCAAAACCACCTCACTAATAAGTCGGTTTGGACTATGCACGAAATTCAAAGCGTCGCAAGGGAATACATCAACGACGAAGAGGTGAGCTAAGTCATGGCCGCCAATAAACGGTACCACAGCAACACGACACCTCTCAATAATCTGCCTCCAAAAGAAACCCAGAAAGAACACTCCAAACCAGCAAACACCACTGACCACCTAGGGTGGGAAAGTTCTCAACCTACACCCCCCTGTCCACTCCCATCACAGAAATCTACCACCAAATAGCAGAACAGGACATCTTCCCGAAAGCACAACAACTAAAAGAGCGGATAGGTGGTAACAAAAGCCTGTATTGCTACCATCACCGAGGATACGGACATAAAACCCAAGATTAATTGGATCTGAAGGACGCTCTCGAACAAGCCATCCGAAAGAGTTTGCCAAAATCATCCAGGAACCCAGAAGAACAGAAAGAGAAAGATCCTCAGACTGCGAAAGTCGCAAACCAAGGACATTACGACAAACCCCATAGGAAAGTCCCGAGTCTGACACCACCATAGTCGTAAACATCATAACTGGAAAGGACGCGCCAAAAAATGTCAAATTGGTACTGAAAAAGGACCTTAAAATCCTGGCTGTAAGAAATCAAGCTCTAACACCCCCGGCCATAGAGGCAATTACCTTCTCCCTTAATGACTGCTAATACGGCACCTCGACAGAAGACGCCTCATTCGTCATCTCGACCAGAGTCGATACCGGACTCGTAAAGAGAATACGGGTTGACACCGGAGCAGCCTCCAGCATCCTCTTCATAGGAGCCTTTGAAAAGATGGGCCTCTGAACTAAAAATTTGCAAACCCACCATAACGGAGTAACCAGACTCGGGGACAACTTCTTGAAATTGGACGGATCCATAGTGTTACCACTCACTATCAGAACTGGGAGCCAGAGGAAGACCATCATCTCCAAGTTCGTAGTCCTCAAAGACTCCACTGCTTACAATATCATCCTAAGAAGGAAAACGATCAACGACCTTTCTACCATTATTTTCACCAAATTCCTCCTCATCAAGTTCCAAGCCAATAATGGCACCATCGAAACAATTCACGGGGACCGGGAGATCACGGTAGAATGCGACAACACCAGCCTAGCCCTCCACAAGAGGTCCCATGACGCGGATGGCATCTTCCTCACCGACCTCGACGTGCGCCAAGATGGTCAACCTCGACCAGAATCGGAAGGAGACACAGAACAATTACAAATAGGGCAAAGCATGGAAGAATACAGGTTCATCAACAAGAACCTGCCCTATGACCTGAAAGGGGACCTAATCGAGCTCCTAAAGCAGAACAAGGACCTGTTCGCATTTAATTCGGTCGACATGCCAGGCATAGACCTCAACCTAATGTCCCATTATTTGGCCATGGATCCAAAGGCCAAAACTGTGACCCAAAGAAGAAGGAAAATGTCACCAGATCGGGCAGCCAAAGTCAGAAAACAAGTCAAAGTCCTGCTCGAAGTAGGCTTCATCCGAGAGTTACCTTACGCGACCTCGCTAGCCAACATCGTATTAGTGAAGAAAGCAAACGGCAAGTGGCGAATGTGCGTCGATTACTCCAACCTGAACAAAGCCAATCCCAAAGACGTCTTTCTCCTCCTGAACATCGACGGACTCGTCGATACCGCATCAGGACATCAATACCTCAGCTTTATGGATGCCTACTCGGGGTATAATAAAATACCTATGCATCGGTCCGATGAAGAAAAGACAACCTTTGTAACTCCCGACGACACGTACTACTACACAGTCATGCCATTCGGACTAAAGAACACGGGAGCCACCTACCAAAGGCTCATCACCAAGATATTCCAAGACCTCTCTAGAAGCAAGTTGGAGGTCTACATCGATGACATGCTCACCAAAACCCAAACTGGAAAAGAGCTCACCAGTGACCTCAAACTCGTGTTAAATACCTCCAGGAAACATCGAATATGCCTCAACCCGACAAAGTGCGCGTTTGGGACGGAAGTTGGAAAATTCCTGCATTTCATGATCACCCAACGGGGGGTCGAAGCAAACCCCAAAAAATACAGAGCCATCCTTAAGATGAATAGCCTGGCAAGTCTCAAGGACGTCCAAAGACTAACTGCATGACTAGCCGCTGCTGAGTCCATATTTGAGGATAATTTTTGTCTTGATTTAGATGGATTTTATCACATAAACTCACAATTATTCACCAAAATAGCATACTTTTGTGTTTTATCCCTAAATTAGACCTAAATGTGAAAACATGCATTTTTGTGCTTAAATTTGAGCAATTTAATTCCACTTTTATTTCATTCGATGCCGTGATATGTTTGTTGAGTGATTTCAAGACCTAGAGGTAAGAACGGATAGGCAAAAGTGGAAGGAAGCATGCACAATGAGAGAACACATGAAGAAAACAAAGCAGGAGCACGCACTAAAGTATGTGTACGAATACACCTGTGCGTACGCACAAGTGGCGAAATCAGCAAGTGTGTGTACGCACACATCTGTGTGTATGCACAAGTTCCTGCGCGTGACTTTATTAATGAAGCACGTGGCTCGTGAATTTAGGGCTCTCTTGGCCGAGTTTTTGGAGTCGCTGAAGCCTGTTGGAGTGCTATATCAAGGGGAAACGAAGACATATCATGGGAGATTAGAATTAGCTTAGAGAGCTCACTTTTAGACATTAAAACATAATTAAGAGTAGGAGTAGTGTAGATAGAAAATTCTCTCTTAGGGTTTTACTTAATTTTCATTGTAGCATTTTATAGTTAACTTTTGATCTTGGATTTTGCTCATCTCTTTTGTTTGTACCATTTAATTTCTCTTTAATTACATCATATTTATTCTTATTCTTTTATGGTTCAAGTTACTTTGTTAATATATGCAATTTTGGTTTCTTAAAGTTTTGGTTGATGAATTTAATGTTTTATGCTTTATATATGCTTAATTGAATGTTTATTGTTGATTTTGTGAATAGTTTGGTTATAGTTTTCATTTTCCTGTGCTATTTCCTATGTTTTGGTTTTATACCCACCAAGTTTTTGTGAAAATGCCACTTGAAAATTTTGAGTAGATTTTCACACCTTGGCTTGGGAAATGAGTTCCTAAGATACTAGAGTCATAATGTCTGACATTTAATAGTAATTCTTGAGTAGTTAGTTGGCTCTTATTTTCATTGATGCTAGCTTTTTACTACGTAATTAGTAAGTTAGCTAGGACTTATGGATTAAGGTCAATTATGCTTGCTTGAATTACTCCTCGATGTTAGGGGTTGACAAAGCGAGATTGACTCGTCATAGTTGCCATAGTTATGGTTACGACAATAATAGGATTCCTTAATTCTCATTCCCAAGTCAAGGCTCTTTTACGCATCTATAGCATTTTCACTAGTTTTGACCTTACTCCCTTTTTAATTGCCTTAAATTCCCTTTTTGATCATTTTTAGTTCTTTTATTCCTTAGTTCTTTTACATTTTCCATTTCATACTTGATAATCCCATGATTTCACAACCAAAAATGTGCACCTAATTTGCATTGTCCGAGAGAAGACGACCCAAGATTTCAAACTCCCGGTTTATATTTATTTCGAATTGTGACAATCTTTTAAACTTTGAGGTAAAAACTTCAAATTAGGCATACTTTGAATTAAACTTTGATTTGCTTTTGTGTTGTAGTATAGTGGTGAGTATTCCCGCCTATCACACGGGTGACCCGGGTTCGATCCCCGGCAACGGCGCAAAAAAACTTGATGTGAGAATTAGTGTTAATCTAGAATTTCACATAATAGAATCTCGTTGCAAGCATAGTCTAAACCAACAATTAACTCTCAATCAAATTTTAAATCAAAGATGTCACAATCAACACAAAATAACTGGGAGTTTGAAATCCTGGGTCGTTCTCCCTAGGAATTGCAATTAAGTGCTCAATTATTGGCTATGGAGAAAGTGGGGTTTTGATGATTGCAAATGGCAAAAAATTTAAAAGGCAAGAAATTAAATAAGCATGCAAGGATTAAAACTCAAATCAATTAAATCAAAAATAGAATTCAAGTGGCAAAAAGAATTCTTGGCAAGGATTGAGGAATTGAGGATTCCTATCCTAGTTATGGACCACAAACATGGTAATTGCGTAGAATTAATCCCAATTAGTCTATCCAAACATCGAGGATAAGTTGAAAGGGCATAATTGATCTCAATCCATAAGTTCTAGTCAACCCACTAATTATTTAGTGAAAGACTAGCGTCAATAGAAACCAAACCAACTAACAATCCTAACACAATGTAGAATGGACATCCATAACTCAAGTTCACCTAATTACCCAATTTCTAACCAAGAGTGTGAAAAACTATACAACAACTAGAAGAGACATTTTGTCAAACACCTAGCATGCATAAAGGAAAAAAATATCATAAATTGCAAAAAAATAAAATCTATACTACCTATTGCATGAGAATGATAATAAAAACTCAAATAAGCATTAAAGAAAAATAAAATATCAAAATAGAATGAATAAAACCAAAAGTGACAAGTGTTCATAAACTAAAAGTTGTAACATTGAGAAAGTAACAAAAGAAATTAGGAAGATCAAGACAAGAGATCATGAAAGCATAAATGAAACTATACTAAAGCAAGAGTTAAAGACTGAAATTAACGAGAAATTAAGCTAAAAACCCTGAATTCTAGAGAGAAGGGGGAGCTTCTCTCTCTAGAAAACTAAGCTAAAACATGTAAAAACCTAAACCTAAGTGCTCCCCCCTTCATCCTTCTTCACTTTGGCTTGAAATAGCTTTAGAAATGAGTTGGACTGGGTTTTGGAGGCCCAGAATTCACCCCCAGCGAATTACAATTAATGAGCTCACGTGACCTGACGAAATTCACCCTCACGTGTACGTGTGGGTCACGCGTACGTGTCGCCATGAGCTCACACTTGTGCGTACGCATGCATCACTGTGCGTACGCATGGATGATAAAACTTCCAAACTCCATTTCTTCATGGTTTCTTCTCTTTTTTATGCTCTTTTCTCCCTTCTCCAACCCATACTTGCCTTGAAAACCTAATATCACTTAGCAAACACATCAAGGCATCAAATGAGATTAAAGTGAATAAAATTTAGCAATTATTAGGCCTAAAAAGAATGTTTTTACTTTCCAGCACAATTTAGGAAGAAATCATGAAACTACGCTATTTCAATAGATAAATGCAAGAAAAATTGATAAAATCCACCCAAATAGAGTAAATAAATATCATGAAATGTGGATTCATCACATATCCACACTTAAATAATAGCATGTCCTCATGCTATACCAAGGGAAGACAAGAAGGGGAATCAATAAGTATTCAATGTAACTATCTATATGCAATCTATCTATATGTATTTAACTATTCTACCTTATACTATCTACCTATATCTACTTACTTAGTCAAAGTAAATCAATTTTCAAGAAAACATCTATATACAATCAAGAGCTAAAATAATCATAACCAAATCACATTCTCAATTGCATTGAGTCATATAAAAGAGTTTATCAAACTTGCTAGATAACCATGATTATAGGTGGAAATGTGAACTTGAGTAATTGAACCCTCACCGGATGTGTATATGCCCTCTAGTCGCTCAAGTGTTTAGGGTCAATCTACTCAATTCTCCTCTAATCATGCTTTCTAAAGTTTGTTCTTCATCTAACCAATCAACAAAAATTTAATGTACATATGCAAAAATTATGAGGTCTTTTTTAAGGTTGTAATGGGGCTAAGGGTAAAGGTAAGGATATATATATGGCTAAGTGAGCTTGCATTTAAATCTTTGATTAACCTAAGTTACCACCTAATACATACACAATCTATAAACTTCTAATATCAAGCTTAGCTACCCATAACCTCACTTTTACATATACACGTACTCATGCATCAAATTCACTTCCATCACATATGCATTGATTATTATTAAATTTCACATTGGGGTAATTTTGTCCCCATTTTATTATTCTTCTTCTTTTTTTTTATTTTTTTTAAATCATAATATATATACTAACACATCAATGCATATGGTTTGTTTTTTTATAATATTACATGAGCATGTACCCAAATTTTTAATATTTTTCAACAAAGAATAAAATACATTTTTATCTACCAATATTTCCAAATCTTTCCCATACTTAAACCTTACACATTCTCACTAACTTAAGCTATTAAAAGATTCAAATTAGAGACATTCATTGTTTTTTCGCTTGTAGCTAGTGGTGTGCTCAATCAAGAACAAAAAGGGGAAATTAATAGGCTCAAAGTGGTAAACAAAGGTAAATGAAATGGTAGGCTATTTGGGTTAAGTCAGCTATAAAGAAATAATGGCCTCAATCTCATAAATGCATAAATATACATTAAACAATGGATATATAGACTTAAACAAACTAAAGATTGCAATTATAGAGAAGAGCAATACACAAGAATGAAATAAGTGGTCAAATGGTGTAACCACACAATAAGGCTCAAAAATTCACAAGTTGTATGTTATTTAACTCAAAAATCATATTCCACAATGTATAATTCATACAAGTTTCAATGAAAAATTTCAACTCAATTCAATTTGAATTTCAATGCCCTAAATAAAAAGTAAGTCTCTTAGAAATTTCATTAAATTGACTAACATTTATTCTATATATGTATATATAATGTGATTGGATAGAAAAGGTAGAAAATCCTAAGTTTAATTCCTAATTTCAATCAAACCAAAATAGCAAGTGTCTTGAAAATCAAACTAGGTGTAATCATCACATCATCCAAATCACAATTAAGACTCAAGGCTAAAAAGAAAGTCTAAAAACATGTATCACGATACTATAATACTAGATTATGTACAAGCAAAATTAAAATGTGCAATAAACTAAGAAAGTGTAATAAACTAAGTAAAAAAAAGGTTTTCAAAAAGATAAAATATATACAAAACGACTAAAAAGCATAAAAAAAAACTAAACTAAAAGTGTTCGGAAATGAAATTTTTCACTTGAAATGTGCTGCTGAAGTTAGACGACGGAATTGATGAGTCCATATTTGACGATAATTTTTTGCTTAAATTGGACGGATTTCATCACATAAACTCACACTTAACCACCAAAATAGCATACTTTTGTGATTTCTCCCTAATTTGAACCTAAATTTTAAAGCGTGCATTTTTATGCTTAAATTGATAATTTTAATTCCACTTTTATTCCATTCGATGCCGTGATATGTTTTGTGAGTGATTTCAGGTCCAATAGGCATGAATGGCTAGGCAAAAGTGCAAGGAAGCTTGCAAGAAGGGAGATTTCATGAAGAAAACAACGGAGAAGCACACATCCAAGTGTGCATATGCACAACCTCCTGTGCGTACGCACAAATGGGAAAATCAGCAAGTGTGCGTATGCACACATCTTTGCGTACGCACAAGTCCCAGCCTCTGACTTCATTAATGAAGCACGTGGCTCACGATTTTGGGGGACTCTTGGCGCAATTTTGGACTTCCTGAAGCTGAAACAAAGTGCTATATGAAGGGGACATCCTTCCATATCAAGGGAACTCACTTTTAGACATAGAACAATACATAATTAGGAGTAGGAGTAGTATAGTGTAGAAAATGCTCTCTTAGGGTTTTTAATTATGGTTCATTGTAGCATTTTATAGTTTCAATTTTGATCTTAGATTTCGCTCATCTCTTTTGTAAGTACTCTTTAATTTCTCTTTAATTACATCACATTTACTCTTATTATGTTAGTTCAAGTTACTTGTTAATATATGCAATTTTGATTTCTTGAATCTTTTGCTTATGAATTTGATCTTTTATGATTTATATATGCTTGATTGAGTTTCTATTATTAATATAGTGAATATTTTGGTTATAGTTTTCATTATCTTTTGCAATTTACCATGTTTTGTTTTTATACCCACAAGGTGTTTATGAAAATGCCAACCTTAGCTTTTGAGTAGATTTTCACACCTTGGCTTGAGAAATGAGTTCCTAGGATATTAGAGTCATAATATCTGACATTTAGTGGTAATTCTTGGGTAGCTAGTTGGCTCTAGTTTCCATTGATGCTAGCTTTTTACTAAGTGATTAGTAAGTTAGCTAGGACTTATGGATTAAGGTTAATTATGCTTGCTTGACTTACTCCTCGATGTTAGGGGTTGACGAAGTGAGATTGACTCATCATAGTTGCCATAGTTGTGGTTATGACGATGATAGGATTCCTTAATTCTAATTCCCAAGTCAAGGCTTTTTATACATTTATAGCATTTTCACTAAGTTTTGATCTTGTTTTCTTTTAATTTGCTTTACCTTCCTTTTTTATCACTTGTTAGTTCTTTTAATTCTTAGGTCCTTTAATCTTTTTTTTCTATACTTCAAAACCCCCCTTTTTCTCACAACCAAGAGTGTGACATCTTAAATGCATTCTCCGAGGGAGACGACCCGAGACTTCAAACTCCTGGTTATTTTTGTATTGATTGTGACATCTTTTATTTAAACTTTGATGTTGGTTGATTGTTGGGTTGGGACTATACTTGTAACACCAATTCTATTTTGAGGAAAATTCCTAACCCACTATCGGCCACACATAAAGTTTTTGGCGCCGTTGCCGGGGAGCTAGTGCAATGAGTGCTATAATTTTGGTTGTTGTGAATATGATAATAGTGTGAATAGATACTTTTTGGGTTATTTATTTGCTTTTGTTAGTAATTAGAATTTTGTTTCTTTTGTTAATTGATGTCTTTTGTTTTTATTTTTCTATTTTCTCTATGAGTTATCACCCTCTTTGTTTGGAGTATGGTTGTGATCATTTTGTAGGGGGTGACAACTTTAGCTTTGGATTGCATCATGGGATGGAGAAATCAATTGAGGAAGGAGCATCCTCCTTCATATCACAATGAGCCAAACCCTTCCCAATGTACATACCCAAACTAAGGATAGGGTGGATTTCATCTTGATTATACACCTCCACCACCATATACCTATGACCCATACTTCCAACATAATCTTCAATCACCACATTTTCAAACACCACACAACCATCCACCTCCTTACATACCCCCTCAAGATACTCATCAACATGAATCACCTCCCACATATACAACCTTTCTTCCAAACAATGAAACCCCTTTTTCACTCCAATGTGAAGTTCTCCAACCCTTGACCCAAGAACAACAAGACCTTCAAGCCTTTCTCCAAGAGCAAGAAGAATTCCGAAGGACACAAGGGCAATTCGTGGCTACCATAGCCAAAGCAGTGAACCGCTTAGTCCTCCTACGCTCATCCGATCAAGGCACTCCTCTTGAAGAATGTGTAGGATCTACTAAAGAGTGTAGTGAGGAGGAGAATGTGGAGCCTCAAGAAAAAGAAGAAGAGCTAGAGCATTAATTGAAACAAGAGGAAGAAAGTGGAGTATTTGAACTGGAGGGGAGAAAGGGAGAATTGAGGGAGATTGACCAAGATGTAGATTCCATCATTGAAGATCTTTTGTCTACATTGGTTAATCTCCTCAATGATCTTGATGAACTTTCTCCCCTTGGATTTAAAGAAGAAGTTGATGTGGACTTCACACAACCTCCAAGGTATGACTTAAGTGATGGGGAAGAGGTTGGTGAGGAAGGAGTTGACAACCAAGAAGTGGAGGTCCTCATGCAAGAATCTAGGGAAGCAATTCCGTTCCAACAAGGGAATGACCGGGAAACTAAGGTATGGGATCCGGGTATACAATTCTACAAACAACAATCTTGGGTCCCGATTGCTTACTTGAGGTTGCTTGAGAGCTTGATGTACTTCATTTGGGATTCCGAAGGATTTTGGAAGAGCAAGCATGGTTGGCAACTCAAGAATGGATAGAAGCACGAGCCTCCTTGATGTGCGCTTCAACCAAAAGTCCAACTTAAGGACTTTAAACTAAAGTGCTAGATGGAAGACACCCTACCATGGTAACATCATTCTAACTCTCCTCTCTTTTAGTTTTTGCTTATTGAATTTTATCCTTTTGATTGGCTTAGTTTGATTAGATTCTAGGCTTAGTTTAGTTGCATTTTAGTTTGATCATGTCTTTCTGAAGAATGACATGTTTTGGGGTTGAAAACCTTTGATTGATATCTTGGTTAGTGCCTTAAAGGCATTAAAAATTTTACAGAAATAGAGCATCGTGCGTACGCACATATCTGTGTGTACGCACACATCTGTGCATAGGCACACTTCCCCCAATTTTTGACATTTGTGCGTACGCACAAGTCTGTGCGTACGCGCAATTGTTTTTACACCCTCTGTTCAGAGAACTCGCTTCTGCTTGTGCATCCGCAGCCCCAACATTTTTCATTCTGTGCATACGCACACGTGTTTGTGCGTACACACACGTGTTAGTGCGTACGCACACATAATCCTTTTTCCTTATTCGAAAAATAAAAAAGAAGTCTTCAGCGCGTGCGCACAGCCCTTTGCATACGCACATTCGGTAGCACCCTTCTGTTGGGAGTGCTCGCATGCCTCTATGCGTTTGCATCCCCTTTTTTTCGCTTCTTGTGCGTATGCATAGACCTGTGTGCGTACACACCAACGTCGTTCTGGGTATTAATCAGCGAGAACACCCTGTCAAGCCAGCCAGCTTCAATTCTTCTCTTTCCTTACTGCTGCACTCCAGTCCCGCCCAACCCCTTCCAGCGACGCTGCCGCCGGCATAGTGGCTGTCATTCAATCGTCGCCACCCTTCTCTTTTTTTCATCTTTCTTCTTCTTCTTCTCTCTTTCCTCTTCTTTGTTTTGTTTATTTGCTTGGTTAATGTTCATTTTCTTTATTTAATTTTGGTAATCTAGGTAGGTTTAGATGACTTAATTGGTTGTTATTGATTGGAAGTGTTTAATTTCTGATTTATGGGTTGTTGATGCTTGAATTTTGGTTTGAAATTGTTGAATTTGTGCACTGCATACCATGTGTTCGATGAAATGCTTGAATGACCTTTGAGTCTAATTTACATGTTGTAGCTACCATATGTCTTAGATTATATCCTTGTTTGGCATTCTAATAGAATTGTGCATTTTGAATGCTTATAATGATATTTGAAGTTGAAATTCAATAATCTACTTATTTTTTGCCTTAAGTTGTTAGCACCAAATTGGTTTTAAAAATTTAACTTTGGTCACTTATTTGGTGCAATGTCGATAACTGCATATTGAATTTAGTGAATTAAATTGAATTGCTTGTTCATCATGGTTTTTAAATCAATATAATCATATAACAAGGTACTTGTTTCTTGTTAATACTTTGCATTTGTTTGAGTTGACTTGACTTTATTCTTATCAAGACTTGTCACCTTTTGCAATACGCGCCTTCTCCATGTGATTATTTCACAGTTCTTAAGGATGAATAAGTAGTTTTATTTTCATCATTGAATTGGTTATTGTGTGTTGTGCTCATTTTTATTAATCTTGCACCTTCACTTGCATAATTTTAATATCCAATATTTCCTAATTTTAATTCACTCTTGTTATAGTTGCCTAAGCTTGCTTGTCTTTAATTGATGCTTATCCATTGCTTGCATCTTAGGCCATTTAATTGATGAACTCATGCTTACTTTTTTATTGTGTGGATGCCGTTTTAACCGGCGTTGTATGTATTCTAACCGCGTGCATAATTGGAATACGCACCCAGCTTATTTTTTGTATCATACCACATCACTATGTAAACTTCCTCAATTAAATGCTTGTTTGTTTTCTTTTGGCTCCAAGTATACAATGTATTTGCTCCCTCATTTGTCTTTTTGTGTCACTTGCCCTATGATTCTTAATTATACTCTATTCATTCTTTTTTAAGATCACCATGAAGGTAAGGAGCCGGTAGAGGAGGAGGATGCCGAGTATGGAAATGCCGAGCCGAATTGAACTTAGCAATTTTACTGCAGCCCGAGCCGCCGCATCCACCAGCTGAAGGTGGAGTACTTTTGAGACTTTCTCCTCAGATTGTGTTCATGCACGGAGGACCGTGCAACGTTTAAGTGTGGGGGAAGATTGACGACTTTTGGGGGGTAAAGTTTCTTTTTCCGAACACTACACTTTACTTTTGTTTTCTTTTATTATGTTTTTTATAGATATTTGAAGTGCTTTTAACTACTGCATGCATGTTCTTTTGGTATATATATCTTGGCTTATTCATAGTTTCATTTCTAGCTATTGCATTTTTACTCTTGCTTGATATGTATTTTATAGATAGAAGTTTTGTTTCGATGATGTGAATACCATAATGCCTAGTTCAATTTTTTCCTAATTGTTTATATTGGTTTTTGGATTATGAAAACTAGGAAAAGAACTAGGAAATTTTGAAAAGTTGCATCCATCCCAACACACATACATATATAGGAAATAATTTTGGTGAAAAACAACAAAGATTTCCAAGAATTTTGTTTTTAGGGCGTTCTATTGAATTGATTTGAAAAATCCTTTTTAAACTTGCTTGAATGAATTTTTTTGAAAGGAAATAGAACAAGACACCGAGCGAGATTTGAGCTTCTAATGTGTGGTTGCATATTTCAACCACAATCTTTATTCTTGTGTGCTATGCTCCTTCTATGATTTTGATCTTGGTTTTGCTTGATTCTTTATTTCCGATGTTTGATGTTTTGAATGCATTTAGCATGATTGAAGCCATTTTTAAAACTAAGCTTACTAACCCATATGGCCATACCCTTACATCTACCTTTGTAACCCCTTTGAGCCCTTTAATCCCCTTTGGTTTTAACTTTTAGCACATCACAACTCTAAGCGAAAAACCATGAATTACCTTGAATTACATCTTTGATTAGCTTAGATTGAAGAGTGTGTTTCAGTTAAGTATGGGGGAATTTTGGGAAGTATTGGTAGAGAAAAAAATTTTATTTTGGACATTCATTGAAACTTTTGGAAAATGGGTGCACATTCATGTATCAATTTGCTTTAACCATATGCATTTGTCATAGAAAAAGAAAAAGAAATAGAAAAGAAAAAAATGAAATGAAAAGAAAAAAATAGAAATAAGATGGGAACAAAAGTTACCCCAAAGAGAAAAGAAATGAATAAGGAATGCATATGTGAGGTGAATGAAATAGCATATATGAATGTGTGTAAAAAGAGATGATGGAAGGTTAGGATTGCATATTTTTTTCATTAGGGTAATATAGGTTGAGTTGGATACTTAAACTAATCAAGGATTCAATCTTTTAGTCCATTTAGCCATATTTATCGTACCTTCACCCTAGCCCCATTACAACCATAAGAAGTCCTCATGATATTTGCATTCATGTATCATATATTTGTTGATTGTTAGATGAAAAGCAAATCCTTGAAAGCATGATTAGAGGAGACTTGAGTGATTAAACCCTAGACACTACGCGTTGAGAGTGTATACACATCTAGTAAGGGTTCGATCACTCAATTCTATGTTGCCACACCTCTTATTAGGCATTCTTGCAAGTAGCTTCATTTTAGAAACTTGAATCAATTCTTTGGATTGTGATTACATTGCAATATTTCTTTGTTTAGCCCTATATGTCCATATGCTTACATGAAAATTTGATTGTTTGTTTTCACCAATTCAATAGAATACTATAGTATAGATAGACATAGATAGTATATAGTATATTTGCATGTATATAGATAGTTGCATTCAATAAGTTGTTACCCTTTGATCATTCACCTTGTTTGTGTTTAGCATGAGGACATGATATTGTTTAAGTGTGGGGGAATTGATGAGTCTATATTTAATTTGATGATAATTTTTGTCTTGCTTTGGATGGATTTCATCATATAAACTCACAATTATTCACCAAAATAGCATACTCTTGTGTTTTATCTGGCCTAAATGTGAAAATATGCATTTTTGTGCTTAAATTGAGCAATTTAATTCCAGTTTTATTCCATTCGATGTCGTGATATATTTGTTGAGTGATTTCAGGTCCTAGAGGCAAGAATGGATGGGCAAAAGTGGAAGGAAGTATGCAAAAAGGGAGAACACATGAAGAAAACAAAGGAGGAGCACACACTGAAGTGTGCGTACGCACAAGTAGCGAAATCAGCAAGTGTGCGTACGCACACATCTGTGCATACGCACAAGTCTCTGCGCGTGACTTCATTAATGAAGCACGTGGCTCGCAAATTTTGGGGCTCTCTTGGCCCAATTTTTGGAGTCACTAAAGCCTTTTGGAGTGCTATATCAAGGGGGAATGAGGACATATCAAGGGAGCTTAGAATTAGCTTAGAGAGCTCACTTTTAGACATTAAAACATAATTAGGAGTAGGAGTAGTGTAGATAGAAAATTCTCTCTTAGGGTTTTACTTAATTTCCATTGTAGCATTTTATAGTTAACTTTTGATCTTGTATTTTGCTCATCTCTTCTGTAAGTACTCTTTAATTTCTCTTTAATT
The DNA here is from genome assembly GCF_059453495.1 of Arachis ipaensis. NCBI lineage: Eukaryota > Viridiplantae > Streptophyta > Magnoliopsida > Fabales > Fabaceae > Arachis > Arachis ipaensis. Next base: position 99,420,844 of record NC_142436.1, on the reverse strand, counting down.
AGACATATTTACTCTTATTCTCTTATGGTTCAAGTTACTTTGTTAATATATGCAATTTTGGTTTCTTGAAGTTTTGGTTGATGAATATAATGTTTTATACTTTATATATGCTTGATTGAATGTTTATTGTTGATTTTATAAATAGTTTGGTTATAGTTTTCATTTTCCTTTGCTATTTCCTATGTGTTGGTTTTATGCCCACCAAGTGTTTGTGAAAATGTCACTTGGAAATTTTGAGTAGATTTTCACACCTTGGCTTGGAAAATGAGTTCCTAGGATACTAGAGTCATAATGTCCGACATTTAGTGGTAATTCTTGAGAAGTTAGTTGTCTCTTGTTTCCATTGACACTAGCTTTTTACTAAGTAATTAGTAAGTTAGCTTGGTGATAGAGGGTTATCGTTGGTTAGGAATTTTACACAAATAATCTCGTTGATAGTATAGTTCCCAACCAACAAACAACACTCAATCAAAGTTTTAATATGGTTTTGTCATAAGTACAAACCCCAATAAAATAACCGAGGGTATTTAAACCACGGGTCGTCTCACAAGGAATTGCAATGAAGTGCTCAATTATTGGCTGTGAAGGAACAAGGGGGTTTGATTTGATAATTGACAAGAAAAGTAAATAACAAGAAAGTAAATGACAATTAACTAATAAAGGAAAAGCAAAGAACTCTTGGCTAAGGCATGGGAATTGAGATCACCATCCTTGTCCACAAACTATGTATTGACAATTATAAGGGACCAACCCATCAAGTCTACTTCTATGCTTGAAGTACATCAAATAGGCTTGATCAACATCAACTCATAAGTCCCAACCTAGCTACTAATTGACTTAGTAGTAGGCTAGCGTCAATGGATATCAAATTGGCCACTAAGGGTTTTCAAATCACCAATTCAATGAGATCCAATGACTAAAGGTCACCCAATTCCCTTAGCCTAGGCCAAGAGTAAAGAAAACTACTTAATAACTAGAGAAAACATTTTAACAAACACCTAGAGTGCAATAAAAGTAAACATTACAAATTGCAAGAATTAACAAAAACCATAACTAACACAAACAAGAAATCAATAATAGAAACTAAGATAAACATAAAAAGATATGGAAACATAAAATTGTATTAGAAGAAAATTGAAATCAACAAGAGTGCATGAATATAAAAGCAACAAAATAAACCAAATGACAAGTAAAACTAGAAGAGCAAAGATGTAATAATAAGAGATTAAAAGGGAAAACTAAATCAAAACAAGAATTATAACTTGGATCTAAGAGAATTTAACCTAAACTACCCTAAATTCTAGATAGAAGAGAGAGCTTCTTGATGGTGTGCAGAAATTGGCAAATTAAAAATTGTTAAAACATTTACGTTGTAAGTATAGTTCTTAACTTGCCAGAAATCTGCTCCTCAATTTAGAAAGGTATCACAGAAAATTGAATTTAAAATACTGGGAGTATGAATCCCAGGTCGTCTCCCAACGAGTCGCAGAAAAGTGTGCTATTTTATTAATCAGAGGTTTTCAAAAAAGGTTTGAATTGGGCAAACAGGAAATTAAATTGGTAAATTTGAATAATGTAAATAAAAGCCTTGACTGGGAATTGATTAGTTGGAATCCCTATTATTGTTGGAATGAATTTCAGGATTAATTGACAATTAAAGGTTATCCTGTTTAGTTATCCTTCTCTAGGTGAAGGAAAGTCAAACAAGTTGGAATGCTATGTCCGTTCACAAGTTGCAATCCACTTAATAAAAAGGGATTGGTGTTAGTGATTAGGAGGCAATCCAACCATAAACCCAATTGCAATTTTTCTTTCAAGCCTTCCAACTCAAGGGTTCCTTTCAATCAATTCTCCATCAAGTTAGGGAACTACTCGCTCATTGTGAATGTAAAATTCATAGCATATAAAAAGGAATTAAAGAAAGACATTGTAAATAAAGTTAAAATAGGCAATTAAAAATAAAAGTGATCCTTGTATTAAATAATCCTAAGAATATTCCAATAGTAAAATTAAACAAAGCAAGGAACATGGAAGATTAAACCAAGTAAAGAAAACGAACTAGAATGACGAAGTCTTGATGAGGTAATAACTCTCCTCAGTGTTCCAATGCCAAAAAAGTAAGAGAAAACTAAAATCCTAAGAACTATGAATGTGTAGAGAGAAAACCTAGAGGAGGAGCAAAACTAGATCTAAAAACTAAAACTGTGTAGAATGAATGTTCTTTTTGGTTTCTGCATGTTCTCTGGCTCTAGTCTGCTGTTCCGGACCGAAAGCTGGGTCAAAATAGGGCCCGAAATCGCCCCTAGCGAATCTGTAAATTATGCAGATCGCGCAGGTCACACGATCGCGTCGCTCATGCGGACGCGTCATTCGCGTTTCTGCTTTGCCACGCGGACGCGTCGTCCACGCCTCCGCATCGCTCGTACTTTTCCATTTCGCAGGGTTGCGTCATCCATGCGGCCGCGTCACTACGATTTGATCTTCTCCGCACGGTCGCGTCGCCCATGCGGCCGCGTCGCTTCTCGCTGGTCATCTCCTCAATTTCTTGTGTTCCTTCCATTTTTGCTAGCTTCCTTTCCAATCTCCAACTCATTCTTGCCCTATAAAGCCTGAAACACTTAACACACAGATCACAGCATCGAATGAAAAAAAGGAGAAGTAAAATGTACAATTAAAAGTCTCTAGGAAGCAGTTTTCACTCATGTAATAATTTCAGGAAGGAAATATAATTGCATGCTATTTTAATGAATAAGTGGGTCAGGATCATGATAAAACCACACAATTAAACACAATATAAACCATAAAATAGTGGTTTATCAACCTCCCCACACTTAAACATTAGCATGTCCTCATGCTTAATTGAAGGAGATAAAGTAAACAAGTATGAACATGCAGAAACTCATGCAATGCAATGCAATCCTATATATATATGAATGCAACTATATGATTCTTGTCCACTTGATCAAAAGTAAATAAGTTCTTCAAAACAATTATAATTCAAATTCTACTAATTCAATTCTTATAAAGTACGAGCAGATAAAAATGCAAGAGGATAGCTCATGAAAGCAGGGAACATAGAAATTCAAGCATGGAACCCTCACTGATGGTGTATGTACACTCTAGTCTCTCTAGTGTATAGGGTAATCACTCTATCCTTCTCTAATCATGCTCTCTAACTTTTGTTTTTCACCTAATCAATCAACAACAGTTAACATACCAATGCAAACATCATGAGGTCTTTTCAAGGTTGTAATGGGGCTAAGGTAAAGGTATGGATACATATATGGTCAAGTGAGCTTATAAATTGAATCTTTAATTAACCCAAGCTTCAATCCAACCTATATATTTTACATGACTTTAGAATTCATGCCTAGCTACCCAGAGTTCCCCTTTTACATTCTATACTCATGTATCAACTTTTTATTTCAATTTTTATCATATGTACATTGATCCTTGAATTCTTAATTCAGCATTGGGGTAATTTTGTCCCCTTATTTATTTATTGCTTTTTTTATTTTTTTTTAACATAAAAATAAACATAGCTTATCAATGCACATAGATTTTTAATTCTTATAGTTTCACATAAGTAGGTATCCAAATTCCCATTGTGTTATCATGACATATTCCCTTAATAACTTTTGTTCCCACAATTTCCCATACTTAACTAGCACACACAATTCTATCTTAAGCTAACCAAAGATTCAATTTGGGATATACAATTGTTTTTCCGCTTAAGGCTAGTAATGTGGTGAAATATAGAACAAATGGGATTTAAAAGCTCAAAGTGGTTAACAAAGGTAATTAAAAGGGTAGGCTTAATTTGGATAAGTAAGCTAAACAAATAATGGCCTCAATCATATGCAAGCATACAAATATAATAAATATTGGACATATAAAATAAAATAAAATATAGATTACAATCATAGAGAAGTAAACACACAAGAATAAAATAATTATGGTTAAATAATGTAACCATTCATAAAGGCTCAAATCTCACGGGTTGTGTGTTCTTTAGCTCAAACATCATGTTCCAAATATAACTTCAAGCAAATTTATCGTAAAAATTTTGAAAATTAGTGAAATTTTGTTCCAAAGATAGTAAATCAAGCAAGAGAAAGATAATAAATTCATGTATACACAAAATAATGGACATATAAAATCAAGCAAATCAAAGATTGCAATCATAGAAAGAGAATAATGCACACAAGAATGGAAATAAGTGGTTATATGATGTAACCATGCAATCGGGCTTAAAACTCACATTCCTGTGTGTTCTTAGCTCAAAAATCATGTTCCAAAATTAATTCCTTCAAGAAAGTTCAATACAATTTTTTTTTTCAAATTGGTGGGGTGCTGATGAGCGGATAATTTATACCCTTTTGGCATTATTTTTACATAGTTTTTAGTATGATTTAATTACTTTTTATTATATTTTTATTAGTTATTATTCAAAAATAACATTTTTGGACTTTACTATGAGTTTGTGTATTTTTCTGTGATTTCAAGTATTTTCTGGCTGAAATTGAGGGACTTGAGCAAAAATTTGATTCAGAGGCTGAAAAAGGACTGCAGATGCTGTTGGATTATGACCCTCCTGAACTCGAAGTAGATTTTCTAGAGCTACAAAAGCCCAATTGGTGAGCTCTCAATTGCGTTGGAAAGTAGACATCCTGAGCTTTCCAGAAATATATAATAGTTCATACTTTTCCCAAGATTTGATGGCCCAAACTGGCGTTCAAAGTCAGCCTAAAACATCTTGGCGTAAAACGCCCAAACTGGCACCCAAGCTGGCGTTTAACTCCAGGAACAGCCTATGCATGTGAAAGCTTCAATGCTCAGCCCAAGCACACACCAAGTGGGCCCCGAAAGTGGATTTCTGCACTATCTGCACTTAGTTACTCATTTTCTGTAAACCTAGGTTACTAGTTTACTATAAAAACTATTTTTAGAGATTTATTTTACATCTTTGGAATTTCTTTTGATCACTTTTGATCTTAGAGACCATTGTACACGTTTGGGGGCTGGCCATTCGGCCATGCCTAGACCTTTCACTTATGTATTTTCCACGGTGGAATTTCTACACCCCATAGATTAAGGTGTGGAGCTCTGCCGTTCTTCATGAATTAATACAATTACTACTATTTTTCCTTCAATTCACGCCTACTTCTTCTCCAAGATATACTCTCGTACTTAATTCAGTTATGTCAGAATGAAGGGGTGACCCATGACAATCACCCAATCTTCGTTACTCGCTTAACCAAGATCGTGTGCCAGACAACCACAAAGCGGTCTACATGATGTTCAACGTAGTCATTGGACGACAGCCGGAGTATATTCTTTTGGGTTTCTAATCTACAATTCACATCGTTTCTCCTGACAACAGAGCATCTGAATCTGAGATTAGAACCTTAGTGGTATAGGCTAGAACCATTAGCAGCATTCTTGATATCCAGAAAGTCTAAACCTTGTCTGTGGTATTCCGACTAGGATCTGGGAAGGGATGACTGTGACGAGCTTCAAACTTGTGAATGTTGGGCATAGTGACAGTGTGCAAATGGACAATGGTTCTATTCCGACGCTAGCGAGAACCGACAGATGATTAGCCATGTGGTGACAGCGCATATGGATTTGTTTTCATCGGAGAGGATCATACAGCTTGCCATGGAAGGAGGTAACACATGGTTGGAAGAAGGCAATAGGAAAGCAAAAGTTCAGAAGCAACAAAGCATCTCCAGATGCTTATCTGAAAATCCCACTAATGAATTACATAAGTATCTCTATTTTATTTTTTGTTTATTTATATTTTAATAATCAAAACCTCATAACCAATTGAATCCGCCTGACTGAGATTTACATGGATGACCATAGCTTGCTTCAAGCCGACAATCTCCGTGGGATCGACCCTTACTCACGTAAGGTATTACTTGGACGACCCAGTGTACTTGCTGGTCAGTTACACGGAGTTGTGAAGAAAAAGTGTGAGATCACGATTCCGCATACCAGGTGCCCTAAAACAATTTTCTTGAAAAAGAAATCATCATTCTAACCAAGTAGTCCTAACATAAAAAGAAATAGTAAAATATATACAAACTCTAACTATCATGCAACCTAACATGCAGTGCAACAACTAAATAACAAAGAAGATTAAGAATTGGTGTTGGAAAAGAAAGTGGTTACCCATGGAGGTCGTTTCTCGACCTCCTCACACTTGAAGGTTGCACCGTCCTCGATGCATGCAAAGAAGAGCAAGGTGGATGGTTTGCTACAACTGATGAGCTCCTTCAAAAGGCTGTGCGGAGGGACTTGTTTGTCACCCCATTTAGAAGCTTTTCCTTTCCCTCTCGGTGGCCAGCCTTAAAGGAGAGAAAAAGAAAGAAGACTAAGCTCATAAGCAAAGATCTCAAAGCAAATAGAACATAGGCGGGGGCAAATGCCAAATAAGAGCAGGGTCTCAACTATATGGTAGCTACAACATGTAAGTGAGGAAGCAATGTAAGCAAATGGCATATCAACTACTACTTGATGCAAGAGTAAAGTTAAAGCATGAAGAGCACTCAGAAGCATCAAGTTCAAATAAGAAAGAGTGGGTCATGAAAGATAATAGAAGTTCATGTCAATACACAAAGAATACAAGGGTCATAAAAGATAAAGCATTGACCTAAAACCTTCATCACCCAACAATATCAACAAGTCAAGAAGCACCAAAATGATCCAAGAAATACTCCACAGTTAAGTAGGAAAATTCAACACCATTATTAAAATAAAAAACTTAGAAAAGAAAAGAAAATAAGAATAAGCTACAAAAAAAAAATTAAAATGCAATGAATGAAAATGAGCAAATGCAACATACAAAAGAAAACGAAAAACAAGAAAAATTATAAGTGGAATTTTGGAGAAAGGGAGAAGAAGAAAGTAAGAAAGGAAGAAGAGAGAAGAAGATAGGTAGAAAGAAAGAAGAAGGCGAGAATAATGAAGAAGGAAGAAGAAAGAAGAAGAAGGGAACAAAAACAGGGGAGAAACAAGGCGCGAAGGTGACGCACACGCATTGGCAATGCACGCACGCAAAAAGCAGAAATAGAAAGTGATGCGTAAGCCTCGACCACGCGTACGCGTGGAACGCAGAAAAGAGAGGTGACGCGTACGCGTCATCCACGTGTACGCGTGGAGCTAAATTGTGCTATTCATACAAAAGCAGCACCACTCCAACGCAACTCTCTGGTTTTTGTACCAGGAGTCCCAACATCAGCTTTTCGACGCATACGCGTCGCTCACACTCACGTGTAGGTATGTGAAAAAGACCAGTGACGCGTACGCATCGTCCATGCCCACGCGTGGAACGCCTTTTTTTTTTAGAAACATAAAATAGAAACAATGCACTCTCTTAACCTACGAATAGTCTAAAGCAACCAAAATTTAAATTTAACAAAAATCTTGTAGTTTTTGAAAATTCATTCAAAGATAATACAAACAAAACTTGCACTTCAAGCAAAATGTAATTCAAAAATAACTATTCTAATCAAAAAATGAATCTAATAAGCAACCTAGCAATCAAAGCAAGATATGCAAAAGTATAAAAAGAAGAAAACTACCTAACAATGGCAACCCAATTCATTCATTGATTATATGTATAAGAGAATGGAAAGAGTTTACCATGGTGGGGTGTCTCCCACCTAGCACTTTTATTTATTGTCCTTAAGTTGGACAATTCGGAGGCTCCTTGTCAAGGTGATTTATGCTTGTACTCATCCTTGAACTTCCAAAGGATGGTTGTTCCTCAAACGGTTGTCAGAATTTCCAACCGACTTCACCAAGCTTGGGTGAAGTTCTTCCCAAGAAATGAGTTCCCAAAATTGGCTTTCATGTTGTGATCTGGGATCCCATATCTTATTTTCACACCCGTCTTCAAGTTAATCATCATTGTTCCATCCAGGTGGTAGGCACATAGAATTCTCATTAAAGCACCAAATTATCCTCCTAGATTCATACAACTTAGCACTCTTCCAACCATGGGACCTATGCCTTGAGGGTTCAACCTTAATGAGCCTAACATCATTTTGCCGACCACTACACAATTCTCTCTTACTCTTCAATCCACAAAGAACTTTAAGTTGCCCATCTGTTTCAAGCAAACCATATTCAAGTGGGAAAGTAAAGCTTAGGGATAAGAATTTTACCCACTTGAATGTTATATTGGATGGTAACTTAGGAAGGGAGGTCTCCAACAACTTGGTCAAAGCAATTTTCACTCCCTTGTGCTCTTCTTGGATGACATCCACCTCTTGACAAGCTCCCTCAATTTCAATTCCTTGTTTGCCAACTCCTTCTATACATCCCTCATTGCTCAAGCCATGTGTTGGAGGTTGTGCTCTAGCCTCCTCAACATCAATTTCACAACACAATGAGAAAAGTTCAACAATCTCAAATAGCACATTAGTTGGTGTGGAATCATCTTCAATAATAGGACTTGTCACTTGCTCAACTTCTTTCAATCTTTCATCATCCACAATATGCTCAAGAGGTTGCACATTATCCTCTTCAACATCAATTTCAAGCTCAATGGAAGAAGGTTCCACCACTTCTACAAAATCACCAACAACATCACTTGGTGTGGAAGTGTCTTCAAGATTGAAACCCACCTCTTGTTCAACTTCGTCTAGGTCTTCAACCACCCCTTCTTTTTCAACAATCTCTTCCTCCTCCACTTGTTGCAAGACATACCCCATCTCCTTGTCCTCATGTTCGGATTCTAAAATCTTCTTCATGCTCCACTCTTCAGTTGATTTTTCACATTCATCCGTGGAGATGCTTTATCTATGGTATAAATCTCATGAGTCCAAGTTGGCTTTAACTTTGGCAAGGTTAGCCTAAATAGCTTCATTCATCTTTTGGGCTTCCTCTTGCTTCTTTTGACGGATGATTGCTTGAAGCCAATCCATTGCTTCCTTGAAACGATCCCTTGGCTCTTGTTCCACTTGACTAACATAAGTAGAATCATGTTGCTCTTGGATTGATGGGTACGGATATTCTTCCATGGAGGGTTGTGGTGGAAAGGGAAATTCATCTTGTGGTTGAAAATTCTCATACATGGGAGGTGGTTCATCTTGCTAATGGTATGGAGGTGGTGGTTCTTGAAAGTATTGAGGTTGGAATTGTTGTGGTTCTAAGTATGGTTCATATGGCTCATAAGGTGGTTAGTATGGTGGATATGGAGGTGTTTGGTGGTATGGGGTTTGTGAGTATAATGGTTGATGGCTATATTAAGGAGGGGATTCATAGACATATGGTGGTGGTTGTTGATAATCACAAGGAGGTCTACCATAGCCATTGGATTGTTATGCATCATGGAATGGCTCTTGCTCATAGCACATTTGGGAAGGTTGTTGCCAAGAGGGTTGATCAAATCCTTGAGGCTCCTCCCCTCTTTGATTGTTCCATCCTTGATGCATGTTGTCATTGTAATTCCCATCTCCTACAACATAGTTAGAACCAAACTCATAGCCAAAAGGGTGAGAATTTATAGTGAAAAGAGGAAATAAAGATAAAAACCAATAAGAAATAAAGAAAACAAACTCCTAACTACTGGTAAACCAAGAAATAACCAAAAGTGTTAAGTGATATATGTGTTAACCAAGAAATAACCAATAAGAATTTATTACCATTCGATGCCTTGATATATGTGTTAAGTGATTTCAGGGTTTATAGGGTAGAAATGGCTTAGAGGATGGAAAGGAAGCATGCAAAAGTGGAAGGAATACAAGAAATTGAAGGAATTGCTAAGCTGTCAAGCCTGACCTCTTCGTACTAAATCAATCATAACTTGAGCTACAGAGGTCCAAATGAGGCGGTTCTAGTTACGTTGGAAAGCTAACATCCAGGGCTTCAAAATGATATGAAATTTTCTATATTTGCCATGAAGTTAAGCAATGTGCATGCGTGACCTTGCAAAAGTTTAGCGACGCATACGCGTGGGCGTCGCGTACGCGTGACGTGTGCCGCATGCAGAAATTGCAGAAAATACTGGGGACGATTTTGGGCTGGTTTTGGACACAGTTTTCGGCCCAGAAAACACAGATTAGAGGCTGTAGAATGGGGGAATCATTCATTCATTGACACAACTTTCTTTCACATAATTTTAGGTTTTAAATGTAGTTTTCTAGAGAGAGAGGAGAGTTTTAGGATTCTTAGGTTTAGCTATTTTCAATTTTAGATTTCTACTTTGCTTTAATTTAGTTTCTCTTCTACTCTTATTTGTTCTAGCACTTTAGTTTATATATCTTCCTTTGTTGATTTACTTATTCTCCAATTTAGTTTATGAATTCTCATGTTAGATTTGATTTTCTATTTAATGCAATTTGAGGTATTTCATGTTTATTGCTTCTTCCTTTATTTGTTATCATTGATGTTTGCAATTGGTTGTTTAGATTTAATATTCCTTGCTAGTTTTCTATGTTTTAATGTTGTACCTACGAAGTGTTTGATAAAATGCTTGATTGGATTTTAATGTAGATTTCTCTCCTCTTGGCTTTGGTTGAGTAATTGGAGACTCTTGAGTTATCAAAATCCTTTGTTGATTGATAATTGAAAGTTGCTAATTGATTTAGATCCCTCTAAAGCTAGTCTTTCCTTAGAAGTTGTCTAGGACTTGAGGAATCAAATTGATTCATCAACTTGACTTTCCTTCATAGTTAGAGGTTAACTAAGTGGGAGCAATAGACAATTGATGTCACAATTGATAAGGATAGCTAGGATAGGACTTCTAATTCTCATACCTTGCCAAGGGCTTTCTTAATTATTAGTTTATTTTCTTATCATTTACATTCCTTGTTCAACCTTTCAAAAACCTAAAAAGATACTTTTCCATAACCAATTATAAGTACACCTCCCTGCAATTTCTTGAGAGACGACCCGAGGTTTAAATACTTCGGTTTAATTTTATTGGGTTTATTTTAGTGACAACCAAATTTTTGTATGAAAGGATTATTGTTGGTTTAGAAACTATACTTGCAACAAAAATTTATTGTGAAATTCTAAACCGTCAAAAATCCGTTCGTCAAAATGGCACCGTTGCCGGAGAATTGCAAATGTGTGCCTTATTATTGGTTATTGTGAATATTGTGAATACATTTGCGTTTTTGTTTCTTTGTTAGTTGTTTCTAGTTTTAGGAGTTTAGCTTCATTATTCCTTATTAGTTTTTGTTTTTATTTTCTCTTGATACTATGAATTCTCACCTCTTTGGCTCTGAGTTTGGTTACAATCATGTTGTAGGAAGAGGAGATTACAATGTAAGCTTGCATCAAGGATGGGAAAATCAAAGATGGGAGGAGCCACAAGGATTTGATCAACCCTCTTGGCAACAACCTCCACCAATTTACTATGAGCAAGAGCCATTCCGAGGTGCGTATCAGGATGATGGATATGGTGGACCCCCTTGTAGTTACCAACAAGCCCCACCATATGCTTAAGAACCACCTCCGTATTATGAGCCTTTTCTCCCAACAAATGAACCCTCCTATCCACCCCAAGCTCCCATAGATGATACCTTTAGTGTTATTCGTCGAGGGCAACAAGAGCTTCAGACCACACTCATCTATAATTCCACCGGTCTCACTTCTACTCTCCAAGCTCTTATATCCCGTATGGATCCATCCTTTACCCCCAATACTCAACCCTCAAGCTCTAGTGCACTTCCTTTTCACCCATGTCCATCAATTTAAGAGCAACATAATCAAAATTACGCTATTGACATGGAACAAGAGAGAAGGGATCGTCTTAGGAAAGTAATGGATCAGCTTCACGCATACTTACTTCAAGAGAAGCAAGAGGAGGCCCAAAAAAGTGGAGGTAGGAGAGACCCTTGAAGATGAAGGAGTAGTTGAGGAATTAGGAGTAATTAAAGAAAGTTGTCAAGAGATGGAAGTTATCAAGGAGGAGTTAGATTTTGTACTAGAGCAAGTGGAGAAAACCAAAATTATCGAAGAAGAGGAAGTGGTTGAGGACTTAGGAGATGCAGAACCTCCATGGGAATCTCATGTCATAGAGTCTCCTTCCAAGACATTTGAATTTGATGTTGAGGAGGGTGTACAACCTCCGAGGCATATCATGGTTGAAGACTTTGAGGAGGTTGATCATGAGATGGGTTCAACAATTAATGAGTTTTGACCTACAATTGAACCCTCTCCTATTGAACTAGAGGAAGAGGTTAATGTTGCAGAAGCTTGTCAAGAGGTGGAGATCATCAAAGAGGAGCGCAAGAGATTGAAGCATACATTGGCAAGGCCGCCACTGGAGATACCTTCCCCCAAGCCATTGCCATCCAACACAACATTCAAGTGGGTAAAATTCTTATCCTTAAACTCTACCTTCCCACTTGAATATGGTCTGCTTGAAATGGATGGACAACTTAGAGCTATCTGCGGTTTTAAGAGTAAAAGGGAGATGGTTAGCGGTTGGCAACACCATCCTAGGTGCGTTATGGTTGGAAGCTCAAGGCCTAATTGCAAGGGTTGGTATAATTCTCAATTGATTGGGTCTAGGAGGATGTTTGAGTTCTTAAATGAGAATTCCAAGGCTAAACCACTCGGATGGAATCATGATGATCAACTTGAAGACAGGTGTAGAAACAAGATTTGGGATCCGGGCATACAAGAGGATCAATTTTGGGAGCTCAAAGCTTGTGGAGAACTTCATCAAGGCATGGTGAATTTATTTGGAGATGTTGAAGCTTATTGGAAGTCTAAGCGTTGGTGGCAGTTTTAAGATGAGTTCAAGCACAAGCCACCATGACAAGGAGCCCACCAAATGTCCAACTTAAGGACAATAACTAAAAGTGCTAGGTGGGAGACAACCACCATGGTACAATCTTTCATTTTTATTCTTAGTTTTATTTTATTTTATTTTTATCAGTGTTCATTCATAGTTTCTGCATCATCACCTGTATTCTGCATATATATAAAAAAAGGGGACTGACGCGCTAGCGTCTACGATGCGCACGCGTCGTATGTGTATGCGCAAATGAACAGAGAGTTGCGCGAGAGCCGAGCTGGAGGAGTGCCTGGCGCATAAGCCAACCCACGCGTACGCGTGCCCCACGCGTATGCGTCCCATGAGTTTTCACAAATCCATGTGTAAGCGCCCGTGACACGTACGCGTGGAATGAAAAATCGGCGTAGTAAGGTAATTGAACAGAGAGTTGGGCTGCCATTATGCTGGAATCACGCGAGCAGTCACGGGTACGCATGACCGACGCTCACGCGTCAGTGTGTATTTTTGGCGACGGGCGATGCTTACGCGTTACCTGGCCGTTTCCGTTTTCACGTGCACGCGTGATGCACGCACGCGCATCGCGTCTTGTTTTTCATTTCCTTCTTCGTTCTTCTCTCATTTCTCCTTCTTTCTCCCTCCTTTCTTACTTTCTTCTTCTTCATTTCTTTAACTTCTCATCCTCATTCTCTTTCATTCTGTTTTCCTTATTGCATTTGCATACTTTTCTTCATTGCATTTTAATTTTGTTCATGTTTTTATTTTCTTTTCTAACTTCCTATTTTGTCATTGGTGTTAAATGTCTTATTCAACTGTTGCATCTTTTCTTGCATTATTTTGGTGCTTCGTGACTTGTTTCAAATTGTTGGGTATTATTAATTATAAGTCAATGCTAATTTCTATGACACTTGTATTTCATTTGCATTGATATGCATTCATACTATCTTGCATTACCCACACTCTCTTCCCCTTTGTTGCAATTTTTGCACTATTGATATGCCATTTGCTTCAAGTGTTTTCTCACTTGCATGTTGTAGCTACCATGTAATTGAGACCCTCATTATTTGGCATTAACCCACCCATACATTATTTGTTTTCTTATATTTATTTCTGGGTTACTTTTTTCCTCTTCTTTCAGGATGGCCACCGAGAAGGGAAAGGAAAAGCTTCTCAATGGGACGACAGACAAGTCCATTTACACAATCTTTGGAGAAAAAGCGTCAGTTGGAGCCACCCGTCCACTTGCACATCTTAGCATGCACCGACGACGGTGCAATCTTTAAGTGTGGGGAGGTCGATACCGACTTTCATGGGTTAGTTATTTCCTATTTCAACACCAATGTTTAATTTTCCTTGTTAAAGTAGTTGTTGCATTTGCATGTTTGATTGCATGTTTGTTTGATTTTGTGCATATTCTCATACAACTACTTGATTGGAGTGATAAGTTCTTTTCCAAGACCCTTTTTATAGCATTTCACTAATTTAAATTAAAACTTTTTTGTTAAACTTGTTTGGAGATTTTAATTTGGAACATGGGCTATAGCTAAGAACACACAACCTGTGAGATTTGAGCTTAATTATATGGTTACATTATTTAACCATGATTTTTATTCTTGTGTGTTTCCTTTCTATGATTGCAATCTATGGTTTGTTCCATTCTATATGTCCATTGTTTAGTGTATTTGCATGCATACATATGATTGAGGCCATCATTTGTTATTAGCTCACTTATCCCAAATAGCCTACCACTTCAATTACCTTTGTTTGCCACTTTGAGCTTTTTTACCCCCATTTGTTCTATATCTTACCACATCACTAGCCTTAAGCGAAAAAGTAATTAATTACCTCATTTGAATCTTTGGTTAGCTTAAGATAGAGATTGTGTATCAATTAAGTTGGGGAATTATTGGAACTTGGGTTGATGAGAAAGTGTTGAGTTTTATTGACAAGATATTGTGAATTTGGGTGCTTACTCATGTGAAACCAGAAAAACCATATGTATTGAAATGTTATGTTTGCTTTCATGTTTTTAAAAAAAAATTAAAAATAAATAAATAAATAAATAAATAAGGGATAAAATTATCCCAAAGTTAAGTTCAATAAAAGGATCGGTGCATATGTGATAAAATAGAAGAAAACTCTGATACATGAGTAGGTGAAATATACAAAAGTGAGATTATGGGTAGCTAGGCATGATTTTAGAATTATATAGAGTATGTGTGTGTGTTAGGTGAGAACATAGGTTAGTCAAAGATTCATATTATAGCTCACTTGGCCATACATATATCCTCATCGTTACCTTAGCCCCATTACAACCTTGAAAAGACCTCATGATGTTTACATTTGTACATTAAATATTTGTTGATTGGTTAGATGAAGAACAAAGTTTTAGAAAGCATGACTAGAGGAGATTAGAGTGAATTAACCCTAGACACTTGAGCGATTAGAGTGAATATACACTTCCAGTGAGGGTTCAACGCTTGATTCTGTGTTCCCAGCATTCATGAGCTATCTTCTTACAAGTTTACTTGTCTCTTATTGTGTGATTTGAATTAGTGGAATCTGATTTATGTTTGTCTTGGAGAATTTGTTTACTTTTAACCAAGTAGGTAGAAGTATTTTTGCATTTAGTTGCATTCATATAGATAGGTTGCATTTCATAAGTTTTACCATTCCTCTTCACTCCTTTATAGCTTCTCTTGAGCTTAGCATGAGGACATGCTAATGTTTAAGTGTGTGGAGATTTGATGCAACACTATTTCGTGGTACATTTTATGCTTAATTGAGTGGATTTTATCCACTAAACTTACACTTATTCATATAATTTGCATGTTTTACATTTCCTTCCTAATTCTGTGCTTTGATTGAAAACATGCTTCTTTGGCCTTAAATTGCTAATTATTAATCCTCTCTTATTAACATTCGATGCCTTGATATGTGTGTTAAGTGATTTCAGGGTTTATAGGGCAAGAATGGCTTAGAGGATGGAAAGGAAGCATGCAAAAGTGGAAGGAATACAAGAAATTGAAGGAATTGCTAAGCTGTCAAGCCTGACGTCTTCGTACTAAATCGATCATAACTTGAGCTACAGAGGTCCAAATAAGGCGGTTCCAGTTGCATTGGAAAGCTAACATCTGGGGTTTCTAAATGATATGCAATTTGCCATAGTTGCCATGTATTTAAGCGATGCACATGCGTGCATCACACGTACGCATGACCTTGCAAAAGTTCAGCGACGCGTACACGTGGGCGACGCGTACGCGTGACGTGCGCCGCATGCAGAAATTGCAGAAAATACTGGGGACGATTTTGGGCTGGTTTTGGACCCAGTTTTCGGCCCAGAAAACACATATTAGAGGCTGTAGAATGGGAGAATCATTCATTCATTGACACAACTTTCATTCACATAATTTTAGGTTTTAGATGTAGTTTTCTAGAGAGAGGAGAGAGCCTCTCTCCTCTCTCTAGGTTTTAGGATTCTTAGGTTTAGCTATTTTCAATTTTAGATTTCTACTTTGCTTTAATTTAGTTTCTCTTCTACTCTTATTTGTTCTATCACTTTAGTTTATCTATCTTCCCTTGTTGATTTACTTATTGTCTAATTTAGTTTAAGAATTCTCATGTTAGATTTGATTTTCTATTTAATGCAATTTGAGGTATTTCATATTTATTGCTTCTTCCTTTATGTGTTATCATTGATGTTTGCAATTGGTTGTTTGGATTTAATATTCCTTGCTAGTTTTCTATGTTTTTATGTTGTGCCTACCAAATGTTTGATCAAATGCTTGATTGGATTTTAGTGTAGATTTCTCTCCTCTTGGCTTTGGTTGAGTAATTGGAGACTCTTGAGTTATCAAACTCCTTTGTTGATTGATAATTGAAAGTTGCTAGTTGATTTGGATCCCTCTAAAGCTAGTCTTTCCTTAAGAGTTGACTAGGACTTGAGGAATCAAATTGATTCATCCACTTGACTTTCCTTCATAGTTAGAGGTTAACTAAGTGGGAGCAATAGACAATTGATGTCACAATTGATAAGGATAGCTAGGATAGGACTTCTAATTCTCATACCTTACTAAGAGCTTTCTTAATTATTAGTTTATTTTCTTATCATTTACATTCCTTGTTCAACCTTTCAAAAATACAAAAAGATACTTTTTCATAACCAATTATAAGTACACCTCCCTGCAATTCCTAGAGAGACGACCCGAGGTTTAAATACTTCGGTTTAATTTTATTGGGTTTGTTTTAGTGACAACCAAATTTTTGTATGAAAGGATTATTGTTGAAACTATACTTGCAACGAGAATTTATTGTGAATATGTAAACCGTCAAAAATCCGTTCATCAGTTGCACAGGAAATAAAATAGAAACACATCAACCGAAACTGGGAGCTCGAGATACTCGCAAATGAGCTCAAACGTTCGGATGGCCGCCTAGCTATTTGGGTGTAATTGGGATGGTGCCACGAAATAGCGACTCAATAACGCATGAACAAAACTGGAGAAGCGAAGCCGTACACCAAGCCGCGTGAATATCGACTTGTATACCCACTCCAATCCGGCACGGTGGGCGAGTTTGGATTTATATAACAAACCCTCTCGTCAACCACAGAGAGCGCGAGCTCGTATTGACGCTCGGCGTTGCCACCCCCACATATCGCTTCCTAGTCATGGAGCCACTGGAGATCCACCTCCATCATTCGAGACGGCGTCCCCCAAACGTCGGAATTCATCCAGTAGTACGTCGAAGGGATGCCGCTGGCCGGGACTACCGGAGCACCAACACCCTCACTCCTCCATCTTGAACCTACCAGAACCATATGGTGGAAAATAGTAGAAAAACACAAAACACCAAATTTACCATCTACCATAATCTAATTTGAAAATAGCCAGAGAGAATGTGAAGCGAGATAGAGAGAGAGAGAGAGAGAGAGAGAGAGAGAGAGAGCAAAGAAGAGAAAGAGAAGCGGTTTTCCAAATGCTTTCAAAAAATGAAAAGACAAAAGGCAGAAACGGGAGGGAAGACCGAAATATCCCATCGCATTAAATGCCATCATGACGCTTGGAAAAACATAACTGACAAACTCTTCTTCGGAAAGAACAACAAGCACATCATAAGACGTCCAAACCGACCAAAACTCGAACGGTCTCCAACACTTAACCCCGGAGCAACCAAAAAACTCTCACGGCTCACGACCTTGACCGGAAAAACCGGATTACGAGCCTCCTAAATCACGACTATAGAAAGTGACGACCCCAAGCTCGCTTGCTCCCTTGCTTACGGGCCCAGTTTCCAAGCCCCACATCAGAACGGCCTCTCGGCCTACCTTCCAGACTTAGGCTCCTCTTCCAGCAACCCAAAATAAAGCCAAAAATGAAAAACACAGATCCTCCAACATTGAAACTGACCTTGCTCGCTCTCCCACTGCGGGGGCAACTGTTACGGATCTGACCCTCGGGTCCGTCCCGGGGTTGGCCCCGCCCTATCTCTAGAGGCCCAAACCGGCCTCCACATCTTCTAACCAATATTCAAATTCAAATACATCTCTTATCTTAGCTAAATAAGATAAGATGAGATAACTTCCACTAGCTATAAAAGGGGAGCCAAAGGCCCCCTCAGGTATGTCATTCATCCAACACACTTTATACCTCTCAGATCCATTCTGACTTAGGTGTCGGAGTGTCTTTGCAGGTACCATCCCCTATTGCTCCAATCAGACGATCCCCGTCAGCTACCTCGACCCGCCAGTTCTCGATCCATCTCACAACCCGTACCAAATACTTCTAGTACATATAAGTATCATACTCATTTTTTTTCTGAAAATTTATCTAATAATCATTCTACAAGTATTTTATAATGAGTGAAAATCTTTAATTCGTAATACAATTCATTTCAGTTAACATAATTTGGCAATTCTTCTATGAGTAATGTATTAATTTTATCTCCAATATTTTTGTCCTATTGAAGTCCACAACATTTCAAAATCGTCTCAAATAGAACGATTTAAATATTATGGACAACTTTAGAACTTACTCCAAACATTAAAAATAAAATCAATATTTTACTCTATATAATAATATTTATAGACAAATAGTATAATTTAACTTAATATAAAATTGAATAAATAAAACCAATACTATACTAATTTATAATATCTTGAATATCTTATTTAGTTTATATATATATATATATATATATATATATATATATATATATATATAATTAATACATGTATTTTTTAGTTAGCAATTAACAAAATGATTTAAAAGAGATGAATCGATGATTTATCTTATTTATAGTTGGCTTTAGAGCAAAACAAGCTAAACTTAAAAGAGATAATATTCATAGTTGGCTTACCGAAAAAGAAAATTGCTCATTAACAAAATCTTCTTATCAATAGCGAAACCGAACTCACCTCCTTTTTTTACCATATATCATATCATCCCATCTTTACATTAATTTAATATAACTAATATTTTGTTCCGTAATAATATTATGGATATATAAATTTAAAATTATATTAATTTTATCTTGACATTATAAAATACGACAAAAAATTAAAAATTTATAAAATCAAATTATTTTTACAAAAAAATTATTATATGAAAAACTTTTTAGTTATTATTTTCGTATAAAAGTTTAATTTTACTTATAATTAATTTTAGTATTCGTTATCTAAAATGAAAGAATTTAATGTGTATACATTTTCATTTAATTAAGTATTAAGTCTGTTACACAAGTAAAAATATTTAATTTTTATGTTTGTTATTTTAAAAATAATATTTTTCTCTCTCCTATATATATAAATATAAATAGATATTAGTATAAAAAAATTTATATTAATAGTTATAAAATTAACTCAAAATTAATTTTTTTTAAACAATTGAATGTTGATTTTAATTATTAATCACATCATTAGTATTTTTTTTAAATTATATTTTATAAATATTTGAAGGAAGAGAAGTGAAAGTATATATTAAAAATATAACCAGTGAAACTTTGAAACTAAATAAAAAAATATACATATAATAATAATAATATACTTTTATGTAAATAATATTACAAAATTAATTTTTAGTTATAAATTTAATATATTTTTTATAATTTTATGAATTTATTTAAATTATATTATTTTATTAATTTTATTTTTTTAAGAATAAAAATATAGAAAGAGACGGTGAATGAGAGAGAAAAGAGAGAAAAAGATAAAGAAAAAGAAAAGAGAGAGTTTATTAATTTTGGAGAGAAAAAATTATTTTAATTGTAATGAAAGAATATCTCGTGATATATTTTCATTTGTCATATTAGTAATATAAAATATAAATTATAAGTTATATATAAAGTGGGAAAGGTAGAAAAAATAGAGAAGGAGAAAGAGATAGATAAGAGATTGGAGGAAGAGAATTTGTTAATTTTAGAGAAAAATATTTTATCTTAATTTTAATTTTAATTGCAATTAGAGAATATTATGTTGCATAGTTTGATTGTTAAATTTGTAATTAGTCATTGATAATGTCATAATAATATGTAAAAAAAATAGAATTGGTGTATATGAATAAGAGAGATAGAGTAGATGAAGGAATGAAAGAGAGAAAAAAAGAGAAAAATCTTTAATTTTAGAAGAATAAATTTGATTTCAATTTCAATAAAAAAATACATATAGTATATTTTGATTTTAAAATTGTTACGGATCCGACCCACGGATCCCGCATACCCGGTTACCCGGGGACGACCCGCCTCAACACAAAGGCCCAAACACCGGCCCTTCAAAACCTCTAACCCAAATATCTCTCTCTTATCTTAACCAAATAAGATAAGATAAGATATTCATCTATAAATAAGAGGACCCAGGTCCCCCCCAGGTATTCATTCATTCCTCACACTTTCTACCTCTTAGATCCATTCTGACTTGGGCGTCGGAGTGTCTTTGCAGGTACCACCCCCATTGTTCCTGTCAAGCGACCCGGTTCCAGTTCCGTCCGCGGGTTCCCAATCCACCCTTCAAACCGTACCAGAGACTTTTCGTACATTGGCGCCGTCTGTGGGGAACCTGCGCCAGCTGGACCCAATGGGGGACGTCCTGGAGGAAACCCCCTCAAGCCAGGATGACTCTCAACCAATTAACCCAACCCCCGAGCACCGTGAAGTAACGAACCAAGCGAGAATAGCAAGCACTATTCAAAACGCGAACGATCACGACATCGCGGACCGACGACATCCTGAAAAAGCCAGCGACAAAGCAGCGCAGATCATCCAGGATCTCTGCCTCCGAGTCCAAGAACTCGAAGGCAAGATAACCGATAAAGGAAAACACAACAACGAGCACGGAAGCCATGCAACCTCCAGATCAAGATCTTGCCGCGGAAGGTCGCCAACCCGACAACACGACAGAAGAGACGGTCGCAGCTCAACACGCGATCATAGACACGAGAAATCGCCAGAACGGCGATACAACAAGAAACATAACCGCAGCGCTTCTCAAGATCTGAGTTATCAACACTACTCAGACGAAGATCGGAGAGACCGAAACACCAAACGCACGAGAAACGACCATATAATAATGGGAGCTACACCCTTCACAGAAAGAATCCTGAGGGCAAAACTCCCCAAAGGCTTCGACAAACCTACCGATATGAAATACGATGGAACTAAGGATCCCCAAGAACACCTAACAGCTTTTGAGGCCAGAATGAACCTAGAAGGAGCGGCCGACACGGTCCGATGCAGAGCCTTCCCGGTAACCCTCGCCGGGCCAGCGATCAAATGGTTCAACGCCCTCCCGAACGGATCCATAGCCAGCTTCCACGATATTACACGAAAGTTCATGGCCCAGTTCACTACTAGGATCACCAAAGCCAAACACCCCATCAGCTTACTAGGGGTCACGCAAAAACAAGAAGAATCCACAAGAAAATACCTCGACCGCTTCAACGACGAATGCCTAACGGTCGACGGACTCACGGATTCCGTCGCAAGCCTTTGCCTGACCAATGGGCTAATGAACGAAGATTTTCGCAAACACCTCACCACCAGACCGGTATGGACCATGCACGAGATCCAGAACGTCGCCAAAGATTACATCAACGACGAAGAAGTCAGCCAGGTCGTTGCCGCCAACAAACGGCAGCACGGCAACGCCCAGCGCGGCAACTCGGCTTCTCACCAAAACCCAACACTCAAAGAGAATCAATGGGACCACCCCAGGCCGACCAGTCGACCACCGAGAATAGGCAAATTCTCAAACTACACGCCCCTGACAGCCCCAATTACCGAGGTATACCACCAAATAGCAGATCGAGGCATCATTCCGAAAGCACGGCAACTCAAAGAAAGGACAGGAGGCAACAAGACCCTTTACTGCGAATACCACCGAGGTTACGGTCACAAAACACAAGATTGTTTCGACCTTAAAGACGCCATTGAACAAGCCATACGAGACGGCAAACTCCCAGAATTCGCCAAAATCATCAGAGAACCGAGACGCGCGGAAAGAGACAGGTCGTCGGAGAGGGAACGACGTAACCCGAGAACCCAAAAGCAACCCCCAAGCCCAGAGGAAGATCCAACCATCATAGTAAACGTCATCACAGGCAAAGACGTATCAAGCAAGTCAAAACTAACAAGGAAGAAAGACCTCAAGATAATGGCCGTAAGGAACCAAGTCCCAATCTCCGCGGCCGACAATACGATAACGTTCTTACCAGAGGACTGCCAACACGGCACCTCAGCCGAGGATGCCCCTTTCGTCATCTCAGCTAGAATCGGAACAGGACTCGTACGAAGGATACTGGTAGACACCGGGGCAGACTCAAACATCCTTTTTCGAGGAGCCTTCGATAAACTCGGACTCCGCAACGACAACCTCCAAACACACCGCCACGGCGTCACGGGACTCGGAGACAACTTCCTCAAACCAGATGGCTCAATCACACTTCCCATCATCATAGGAACGAGCAGCCAAAAGAAGACAATTCTATCTGAATTCGTAGTCCTAAAAGACTCCACAGCCTATAACGTGATTCTCGGAAGGAAAACAATCAACGACTTCTCCGCAGTTATCTTTACCAAATACCTCCTTATGAAATTCAGAACCGACGACGGCTCCGTCGGCACCATCCACGGAGACCGAGAAGTCGCAGCCAAATGCGACAACACCAGCCTAGCCCTAAGAAAGAAATCACGAGATGCGGCCGGAGTATTCCTAGCCGATCTGGATGCCCGACAAGACGGCCAACCCAGGCCAGAACCAGAAGGGGATATGGAAAAACTACAAATAGGGCCAACCAAGGATGAATACACCTTCATTAATAGGAACCTCCCATACGACCTCAAAGAGGAGCTCTCTCAGCTCCTGAAACAAAATAGGGACCTGTTTGCATTTACACCGGCCGACATGCCGGGAATAAGCCCCGACCTAATGTCTCACCGTCTAGCCGTGGATCCCAAAGCTAAACCAATAGCACAAAGGAGAAGAAAAATGTCACCGGACCGAGCCACCGAAGTCAAAAAACAAGTTAAAGCCCTACTCGAGGCCAACTTTATCCGAGAACTCCCCTACACGGCTTGGCTAGCCAACGTCGTACTGGTGAAAAAATCTAATGGGAAATGGCGAATGTGCGTCGACTACACGGACCTCAACAAAGCTTGCCCGAAGGACGCCTTCCCCCTACCAAACATCGACGGATTGGTAGACGCCGCATCCGGTCACCGATACCTCAGCTTCATGGACACATACTCCGGATACAACCAGATTCCGATGCACCGACCAGACGAAGAGAAAACAGCGTTCATCACCCCAGACGGGACGTACTGCTACACAGTAATGCCCTTCGGCCTAAAAAACGCTGGAGCAACCTACCAAAGACTGGTTAACAAGATATTCCGAGACTTATCCGGTAACAAATTAGAAGTTTACATAGACGACATGCTCGCCAAGACCGAATCCGGCGAACAACTAACCGACGACCTCAAGGTCATAATGAACACCCTACGAAAACACCAAATGCGACTCAACCCGGCAAAATGTGCCTTCGGAATGGAGGCAGGGAAGTTCCTCGGCTTCATGATTACGCAACGCGAAGTTGAAGCAAACCCAGAGAAATGTCGTGCCATCCTCGAGATGACGAGCCCCAAAAACCTTAAAGACATCCAAAGGCTTACCGGCCGACTAACGGCATTGTCACGCTTTCTCGGGGCCTCGGCCCAAAAAGCGACCCCCTTCTTCAAACTAATGAAAAAAGAAGCCCCCTTCAAATGGGAGACGGAATGTGAAGAAGCATTCCAACACTTCAAGAGGGTCCTAGCGGAACCACCAATCCTCGCCAAACCCCAAACAGGGGAAACACTCTACTTATACCTCTCCATAACGGAAGAGGCACTCGCAGCAGCACTCGTCCGTGAAAACGAGAAAAAGGAACAAAAACCCGTATACTTCATAAGCAAAGTCCTACAGGACGCGGAAGCCCGCTACTCACGCTTAGAAAAGCTAGCTTTCACACTCCTTACAGCCTCCCGACGCCTACGACAATACTTCCAAGCTCACCCCATAACGGTTCGAACCGACCAAGCGGTCAAACAGGTGTTACAGAAACCCGACCTAGCCGGAAGAATGCTAGCGTGGTCCATCGAACTATCTCAATTCCAGATCAAATTCGAACCCCGGAATGCGATCAAAGCACAAGCTATGGCCGACTTCATCGCCGAGATGACCCCGGGAAAGCTCACCCCCGATTCATGGAAACTACATGTCGACGGCTCATCAAACTCCACCTACGGAGGCGCCGGAGTCATACTCGAAAATCAAGACGGAATCACGATCGAACAATCGGTACGATACGAATTCCCGGTATCAAACAACCAAGCAGAATACGAGGCCCTCTTGGCAGGCCTTTCCTTAGCCCAGGAAGTCGGAGCAAAGGTCCTAGAAGTGAATACCGATTCACAAGTAGTCAGTTCCCAAATTAACGGAGACTACCAGACACGAGACCCCCTACTCCAACAATACCTCGCCAAGGTAAACGAACTAAGAGAAAGATTCGAACACGTCACCATACGGCACGTCCCCAGGGAACGAAATGCCAGAGCAGATCTACTCTCCAAGCTAGCCAGTACCAAACCCGGACACGGCAACAAATCGTTAATCCAGGAAGTCGTTAAGACACCTTCCGTGTCAACAACAACCAGCGCTCACCTGACAATCTCAAACCAGGGATCTTGGACCTACCCGATCCTGCAATACCTCCTCGATGGAACACTGCCACCAGATCACAAAGAAGAAAAGCGAATAAAAAGGGAAGCCGCCAACTATACCATTGTCGCAGGACAGCTGTACAAACGCGGATTCTCGCAACCCTTGCTCAAATGCATAGAACCCGAGAATACGGAGTACATACTCCGTGAAATCCACGAAGGCTGCTGCGGTCACCACGTCGGAGGCAAGACCTTAGCCCAAAAAGTCATCAGAGCAGGCTACTTCTGGCCTACGGTTATCCGAGATTCCATACAAATAGTTAAAAACTGCGACAAATGCCAAAGGCACGCCAATATCCACCAAGCCGCACCGCACCAGCTCAGCACCATATCGGCAGAACGGCCGTTCGGCACTTGGGGCATCGACCTCGTCGGACCTTTCCCAACGGCACCTGGCCAGCTTAGATACCCCATCGTCGCCATAGACTACTACACTAAATGGATCGAAGCCGAACCCCTGTCCTCCATAACAGCAACCCAATGCCGAAAATTCCTCTGGCGTCAGATCATCACCCGATTCGGGATCCCCGAGATCGTTATCTCGGACAACGGAACCCAATTTACCGACAAAAAATTTAGAGAATTTTTAGAGGGGCTACATGTATCCCACCGTTTCAGCTCGGTAGAACACCCTCAGACAAACGGACAGGTGGAATCCGCGAACAAAATAATCGTCAAAGGACTTAAAAAGCGGCTCGACGAAGCCAAAGGACTATGGGCCGACGAGCTCGGATCGGTCCTATGGTCATACCGAACCACACCCCAAACAACAACGGGAGAAACACCTTTCCGACTAACATACGGCGTTGAGGCGGTCATCCCGGTAGAAATCGGAGACCCAAGCCCCAGAAAAACGGTCGGAGGTAACGACGAGGAAGCAGAACGAGACCTCATTGACGAAACAAGAAGCATAACCCATCTCAGAGAGCTAGCCCTAAAGCAAAGAATCAGCCTGAGATACAATCACGGAGTCATCCGGCGAGAATTCGCGGCCAACGACCTCGTTTTACGACGAAACGGCATCGGTCCCCCGACCCCAGGAGAAGGGAAGCTCACCCCCAACTGGGAAGGACCATACAGAATCAAGGCCGTAATCGGAAAAGGAGCGTACAAACTCGAACGGCTCAGCGGCAACGAAGTCCCGAGAACATGGAACGCCGCCAACTTGCGACGGTACTACACCTAGACCAACCCACAAGGTCGCACCCTTGCCCTCATCTCTGTTTTTGTACTTCTCCTACCAGTATACAAATTCTAAGTGTTTTTATTTCATCTAAGTTTTAAACTCGGGTACTCTTTGCCGCCACCAACGGAGGGTTTTAACGAGGCCCAACCATCAATAAAAATTCCATTAAAACAGCTATTTATATTTTCCTAAACGTCCCAAAAAACGGAACGAAAACACGGCCACAACTGGGGAACTGATCACCCCCCAGGTCCAAAATACGCAGATATCCATGAAAAAACCCCGACCAAACGACGGTCTGAGGGAGCAAAATAGCCTAAAACGGAATACATGATAGGCCCGAACGGCCCAAAAACAACAAACGGAACATACGAAAGGCCCGAACGGCCGATAAGTACCATTAAAACAAAAATAAAGTGTTCCAAAATCAAAATACACGGCCCCCGGCCATCCGAAAATATCCAAAAGCACAGTTCAAAGAAAAAATCCAAAGAGATAAAAGTAAAAGCTACTCGAGGTCAACGATCTGGCCATCGCGAACAGTCTTGAAGGCCCCCATCACGGACACATCCACACCAGGAGCCAGCACTGAAGCTTGAGCCCTCATCGTTTCCTCGGTAGCCGCAATTGCGTCCTTCGCATCAGCTAGTAACTCCGTCTTCTCCCTCCTCAAGGCAGCAACCTCGGCCTTTAGAGCCTCCGACTCGGCGAGAAGCATGGCAGCCTGAGAACCTACATCAGAAGCCCGCTGCCGCTCCTCTGCCAGCTGAGAAAGAAGCGAAGTTTCAACCTCGGCAAGTCGAAGAATCTCTGACCCGGCCTCCTCAGAAGACTTCACAGCCCTCTCCCTCGCAGCTTCGGCAGCCTCAAGTTCCCCCTTCAACTTGGCTACCTCAGCATGAGAATGACGAAGCTTCTTGTCCAGCAAACCGACCTGAGCCATCACAGGCTCAGCCTTCCGAACAACAACGGCAGACCGGAGGAGAGCACGATACACCGACTTGGCCTGGAACGAAACATCGCAGCCATAAAAAAACGGCTCCGTTCCAGGCATCAAGTGTTGATCAATAAACCCCGGAGCATCGAAGCGTCGATCTATCACGCTGGGCACAAGACCTTCATCCTCAAAAGTCTCACTGCTCGGGTCCTCAAGCCTCTTTCTCTTCCGAGAAGCCTCAGCAGCCGTCACCACGACGACTTCAGGAGAGTTCGCAGGGCCAGGGGAAACTTGAGTATCGGCCCGCGCACCCGAGGAAATCACCTCCTGAGAAACCGGCTGCGACTCCACGGCAGGATTAGAAACGGGAGTAGCCGGGGATGACGACCCCTCCTCCTGGGCCATCGCCGCCTTCAGACGCGCCAAGGATGTCAAGCCACCAGCCATCTCAACTGCAAACAATACAAAAAAATTCCCAAGTTACAAAAACGGGAAACAAAACATAAAAACCAAAGAAAAAACAGACACACACCAACATATGACCGACAAGCAACCGGATCACCCATCACATCCCGGGGATTAAGAGGACGCTCTCCAAACAACTGCCACAGAACGAGAGCAATATCCCGCTCCTCCGAGGACAGGAACTCTTTCGAAACCCGAGTAAAAACCGACGGTCCCGCCTTAAAATTCCAGTAAGTGGGGAACCGACGATCACCCTCCAACGTCAACCAAAAGGGATGATGTCCCCCCGCGGGACGAACCTTAAAATAACCACTCTTGAAACCGTGGAAGGAGTCTTCATACAAACCGAAAATCCGACGATGGGGCTGAGCTCGGAAAGACACATACCCCTTTTTATGCTTCCCCTCCTTAGTCGGAAGAGTGCACAAGAAAAGGAAAAGAAAAACGTTTACTGAGGCAGGTAACTCTAAATAATCACAAACAAGCTCAAAAGACCGTATTGCCGCCCAGCTGTTCGGATGTAGCTGGGACGGCGCCACGGAGCACCGATTCAACAACTGCTGAACAAAAGGAGAAAAGGGAAGCCGAACACCAAGCCGGGTGAACATCGCCTCATACACCCACATCCAATCCGGCACTGTCGGGGAGTCGAGATTGGTATAGCAAACCCTCTCGTCAACCCCAGAGAGGGCAAGCTCGTAGTGGCGTTCGGCATCGCCACCCCCACAAACAGCCCCTTCATCACGGAGCCGTTGGAGGTCCGCCTCCGTCATCCGCGACGGTGTCCCCCAAACATCACTGGTGACCAAAAAAAAAAAGGTCAGGGACACCCCCCGCCGGGGCCACCGGAGCCCTCACACCCTCCATCCGTCGGCGAGCCATACCTAAAATATCGACGAGCACCACCGTCAGCTAAACCTCACGGCAGAAAACGACGGCGGGTAAAAAACCAAAAAATACCGCCACCGCACACCACCAATTATACGGTAGCACTCGCCCCAACCCTTTTCTAGGAAACCAACAGAACTATCTAAACCACCATACAAACACCACAAAACTACTCTAAAACAGCTACACTTAGCAAAAACAAAAACAAAATGCTGCAGAAAATAAAGCAGAAGAAAGCAAAAAGAAACAAGGGAGATGCTAACCTGATAAATCGAAGGAAGACAACCCCAAGGAAAGACGCCGCAAAAGAAATCCAACCGAAACCACAGAAAGCGAAAATGGAGAAGGGGAAATGCTGTAACTAGAAAGAGAAGCAATAGAGAAGTAAAAGCAGAACGAGGGAACTAAAGGAGAAAAACCAAAACGGTTTTTGAAAGAAGTACAACGACGAAAATACCCTTAGGAAAGCAAAACAAACGCAAGGGCAAAAAAGAAAAAGCACAACCTGCAATAAATACCCCTCGAAAAAAGGTAACGCCTCGAAGAACGCAACAGACGCGACCGATACGGAAGAGTCACGTCAGACCTAAACGGTCAGACGAATCTTCCACAAACACGGAGACCGAGGCACCGACCTCATCTCAAAGAAACCAGACGGGCACCCGAGAAAAATCGAGCCCATGACAAACGTCTCCCAGCGACAGACCGACCTCGCTCGCTCTCCCGCTGCGGGGGCAACTGTTACGGATCCGACCCACGGATCTCGCATACCCGGTTACCCGGGGACGACCCGCCTCAACACAAAGGCCCAAACACCGGCCCTTCAAAACCTCTAACCCAAATATCTCTCTCTTATCTTAACCAAATAAGATAAGATAAGATATTCATCTATAAATAAGAGGACCCAGGTCCCCCCCAGGTATTCATTCATTCCTCACACTTTCTACCTCTTAGATCCATTCTGACTTGGGCGTCGGAGTGTCTTTGCAGGTACCACCCCCCATTGTTCCTGTCAAGCGACCCGGTTCCAGTTCCGTCCGCGGGTTCCCGATCCACCCTTCAAACCGTACCAGAGACTTCTCGTACAAAAATTAATAATATATAATAAATAATAAATTTAATTTAATTAATGTAGCTTATCCTAATTCTAATTGCCCATTAGGGCCTCAACCTCTCCACTTAAAAGATAAAGGAAGGTAGCCGCCGGCCATATAATAGTGAGAGGATCAAAAGTCGCACTTCACTTTCTTTTCCTCATTCGTTAGCTGAGAGTGTTTCTCCTTTCTTCTCCAACCACATTATTTGATGTCACCTTTTCAAATCCAATAGGGTCAAATTTGACACGTTTCTCCTAAAAAGACAAGTCCCATTGACAAAGAAAGCAGAACATGGCAATGGCCACGCAGTATAAAGTATAAACATGATATACCAACCCACCAATGAAAAAAAAATTAAAAAAAATAGTTCACTACACTTATATTTTATCAAAAGAGATTTTAGGATTAATATTTTATCAATAATTAACACATTTTTATTTAAAAATTAAGATAATCAAAATATATATAATTATAATTAGTGACGGACCCAGAAAATTTTAAGAGTGGAGGCAAAAATATATATATTAAATAAGTTTTGTTAAATATTATTAATTATATAGAGATATAAAAATTAAAAAGAGTTAGTGAACACTTTTATTCTTAAAATACTATTCATTATATATAATTTATAAAAAATATTTTTTTTATTTCTAAAATTTAAAATTAAAATATTTTAATTAAATTATAGATAATAACTAATCTTTTTATACACATTTAATAATAAAAGACTGAATTAACTTGCATATTAGCGTCTAACGATACATTAGTATTTATAATTTGAAAGTAGAATTATATATAAATACTAGAAAAATTAAATCTTTATATGAAAAGTATATTTATATAAAATAATAAAAACATAATTTACAATTTTTTTATTTCTTTTTAAAATAATTAAATTTGTTATATATTTTTTAATTTCATTTTGATTTAATGTTAGATGAAAGATTTTATTTTTTTTAATCAAAATAAGCTCAACACACTAATGTGAAGCAATGAAAGAAACAACAAGTACTTCATAAAAACATAAAATCCTTGTAACTTCCGGCAACGCCATCAACCACCAAAAGATTCACTCTCAGTCCATTCGTTGTAGCCCAGCATTGTCTTTCTTATTACGAGCTTCACACCTAGATGAAAGATTTTATGTATCTGTTTAATTATATATTGTAATTAAAATATTTTTTATCATTATTTTAGAAAATAAAAAATATATTCTAAATTAGTAAATTAATCAGTTTATTTTAAAATTTTATATGCAACATAGGTACATATAATAGAACAAAAGATAAAAAATAAGTAATAAGGATGAATAAATCGAGAATAAAATAAAATATATAAAGTCACGAAAAAAAATAAAATATTAGATTAATACCTAAACTATAATTGTTTGAATTAAAAATTGCAATTGAAAATATCAAAAAGAAAAATAATGAAATTGAAAGATACATAAAGTCATGAAGAGCTATATAAAAAAATTGGAGAATTTAAAATTTACTTTTTGATGAAGAGAAGATGACCATTAGACAAGGAATAGAAAAAGAAGGTTGAAAATATAAAAATAAAAAGAGAGTTTAAGAGAATAAAAAAGTGATGGTACAATAATTAAATTTGATTAGGTTAAATAATAGTCAAAATGATAAAATAATAAAAAAAGAAATTTAACACTTTAACTAATTGAATTTATTTTATTTATAGTAGGGTTATTTAAAATTTAAAGTGGAAACATATTATATATAACTATATTTTTTAAAACAAAAATTAAAAACACCGTGGAGTGCCCCTCATTGTTGTGCTTGGTCCGTCCGTGATTATAATTAATTAATAATAACCATATATTTTATTTACATTTTTAGAAATATCTAACATACCAATAATAATTTTGAAAAGATAACGAGAACTATTGAGATTCACACAACCTTTCCTTGATTAATTTCATATTCCCTAAGGTTTGCCAAAAGGAATGCAACCTTAGGAAAAGTGGTTCATGAGAGTCAAACTATAATTTACGACAATAAATCTTAACCTTAACGAGCCGTTGGTGCTCTGTTCTATCGGATTTTCAAACATGCAGAGCTCGGCTTTCACTCTCTCCCTCACCCCTTTCCGCAAACCCTTCCTCCACCATCTTTCCCTCGCTTCTTCTTCTTCCATTTCCTCTTTCAGTTCCAAAGCCAACCTCATCAATGTGGATTCTTCATTTTCATGTTCATTCCTACGCCAACCAGCAACACCATCATGGCCTCTTTCTTCTTCATCCTCTTTCAAACTACCCTCCGATCGCTTCGTCCCCAAGGCTGCCGCGGAGAGTGCCAGCGAAAACCGCAGCGCCGGCGGCGACGTTTTGCTCAGAGCTTTGAAGCTAGGAGCCTTGTTTGGTCTTTGGATCATCTTTAACATATACTTCAACATCTACAACAAACAGGTCAACACTCACATATCATCATGAACTTTTCGTCTTGGGTCTTAAAAGTAAATCTGAATTCGTACTTAACCTTGTTCATGCTGTGATGTTGGCTATAATCATATAGGTATTGAAGGTGTACCATTTTCCTATAACTGTCACCGCGGTTCAATTTGCTGTTGGGGCTGCCCTTGTGTCCTTTATGTGGTGTTCCAATCTTTACAAGAGGCCAAACCTCAGTAGTGCTCAGGTATTTAAATTGTAATATGTATTCAAATGAGTTGTTGCTGTTATTGTTGTTGTTGTTGTTGTTGCCTGTTATGCTACTCTTATATGTTTTATTATTTTTACTTGATGTGTTTGATTATGTTTTTGGGTGTATGTATAATTTTTTCTTCTTGGTTGGCATGGTAGCTTGCAGCCATATTGCCACTAGCTGTGGTACATACTTTGGGGAATCTTTTCACTAATATGAGTCTTGGCAAGGTTGCTGTGTCTTTCACACATACAATAAAGGCAATGGAGCCTTTCTTCTCTGTGATCCTTTCTGCTATGTTCCTTCGAGAGGTTATTGCTTAATCCTAGCATCCTTATAATAATTGTAATTAGCTGAATAAAAAAAATGAACACATTGAATTTTTAATATTCAATTGTCATTTCTGTTTTCTAATCTTAATAACTCTTTTTTAATTCGAACTTCCTTATAGATGCCAACTGCATTGGTGATTGGCTCCCTTGTGCCTATTGCTGGTGGGGTGGCACTGGCTTCTGCTACCGAGGCCTCTTTCAATTGGTACGATCTCCCTCCTTCTGGTGGAACAGAAGAGTGTATAGGAACAAAATTAAAAGCTTTTAAAGTATAGGGAGTTAATTATAAATTTGGTGAAACTATAAGTAATTAAACTGAAAATATTTACTAGAATGCTTTTGTCGTTTGAATTCTCATTTGTGCATATTTTTTCCCGGCATGATATATAAAGGACTGGATTTTGGAGTGCAATGGCTTCTAATTTGTCAAATCAATCTCGTAATGTTCTTAGCAAAAAGCTCATGGTTAAGGAGGAGGTAACAATCTAAAGCCATTTCCAAAAGTTTTGCATGAATTCCACTTATGTTAATATTTTTTGCCTATTGATACTGTTAACTTGTATGTCATATACAAGCAGAAAATGACATTGACAAGTCATTTTGTTCTTGTTAGGAATCAATGGACAACATTACCCTCTTCTCAATAATTACAGTTATGTCCTTCCTATTGACGGCACCTTTGACTCTCATTATGGAGGGTTTCATATTTACCCCTGCTTATCTGCATTCCGCTGTGAGTATAAGTATAATATTACTTGAGGGTTAAAACTTAAAATTGATACAATTGGTGTTAGCAATTAGCATTCTCATAAACCAGAATATACTATGTTCTATGGTGTTGAGGGGACTAATATATGTTCTCACTTGATCTTTGTTGACAGGGATTAAATGTTAAACAAGTGTACATCAGATCTCTTCTTGCTGCATTCTGTTTCCATGCATATCAACAAGTGAGTTTTTCTCTTATATTCATAAATCATAACTCATGAGCAATAACTTAAAACAAAAAACTCAGTCTGATTTGTCAAAGAAACAATGAAAATAGTAAATATTTTTTCTTTACTTTTGCTGTATATACAATCATAAAAATAGAAGTAATGAAAATGAAAAAAGAAAAATTAAAAACGCAAACTTATCAGACTACTGTTTGATGTAAAATACTTTTTGACATACTAGATTGAACTCTTGAGTATTCTCTCACGAAATACTAAAACCTTTGGGAAGTTTGCTTAGTCAAGAACTTATAGTATTTGTTACCTATCAATTATATACACTTTGCTGAGTTGCCGTGTCCGCATGTCAGACACATTTCGGATACGACACTATTTGACATTCGTCCGACACGTGTGTCTATTGTGTCTAATCGTGTCTTAATAAAAAATAAAAAATTGTTTGGAGACACATTTGGACACATTTAAATACCATCACATATCAGTGTGTCCAACTTTATTATTAATATGTATTCTTGAATAAATTTAAAAATAATACATATTATTATTTATTAAAACAAAAAATATTTTAAATATTTTATATAATTAAAATAAAACACTACAAATAATTAAAAAATTAATTTATGTTTTAATATCAATAAAATATCAAAATATCATTATCTAAAAAATATATGCGTGTCCGGTATCCATGTATCATAATTTGTTACCAAGTCATAGAAACAGAAATAAGGTCTAGTCTCTAAATTTATCTAAAGTCATTCTGTATTTTTGGACTGAATTATATAACCTTTTTTGTTTTCGTGAATGGGTGTGTTTGTGTGCAGGTTGCTTACATGATATTGCAGTGGGTGTCACCTGTTACCCACTCCGTGGCAAATTGTGCTAAGAGAGTTGTGGTTATTGTGAGCTCTGTCTTGTTCTTCCGTACACCTGTCTCACTTGTCAATGCAATTGGTAAGAATTTCTTCTATGTGAAGAAAATTTGTGTTAAAGTTGCTGTATACTAAGATTGTAAATTGTTCTTTTAATCTGCAGGAACTGCTATAGCTCTTGCTGGTGTTTTCTTCTACTCCAGGGTGACCAGAACTAAACCAAAGACTACTTAGTTTTCGTTGTAAAATTTTGTTACTTACATAACAAGCCATTTAGTTAAGTTTGTTCGTTTTTGTTTAGAGAGAGGGGGTCACTTTTTCTTGACCGTTCCTTTTTCTCTCCAGTTTTGTAGTGATTTTGTTGTGTATATCATTATTTAGGAAAATGATGGTTTGATTCCATCTTTTCACTTTACATACTAATGATCTCCTAATGAACATTCCTAAAATCATTTTTTGGGGAATCATCTTTTCACTTTTCCTGTTTCCCAATTATCGTTGACGAAAATGTCTTATGATAATCATTATGCAACGCGTGTTGTTTCTTTTCCTCATGATGGCAGAGATGTTTTTACATTTGTGGTACATTTCCTTAACACTACCAATGGCAGGCTTGATCTACACCCAAACTTAATTTATGCACGAATACTGGAGTAGATACAGGATATGATAAATATCAAATACATAGATTCATCAATTTTAAAACTTTGGGTAATATATATATTTTTTTAATCTGTTAAAAAAAGTTTTAAAAATAATTTAAATTTTTTTTATTTTATTGAAAACTTTTTAGTTTGTATCAAATATATTTTTGACAATTAAATTTTTAAAAATTTTAGAACTAATCAAACAATAATGCATGACAACTATCTCTGATTTATTTGTATTAATGATTGTTTTTATAAAATTATTGTTGAATTGGTTCTAAATTTTTTGAAAAATTAGTCGTCAAGAGTATATTTGATGCAAATCGAAAACTTTTAAAACAAAATTGAAATAAAATAAAATTTAGGATATTTTAAAAAATTTATAGATACTAATTTAAGTTGCTAGTTAGTTAATTTTTATTGTTTTTTAAAAAAATACTTTTTTATTGTATTTTTTTTATACCTTTTAAAGTTTTGTTCAAATTTCAAAGTGATGAGGTGATGATCTTCAGGTATCATAAATTTCAACTGTTACATATACGTCAAAAATCAGTAATCAAATTAATTAGAGTAAACTACTTAGATAAATTAAAGGCATGAAAATATTACTTATATCACCCAAAGCAAAAAATGGTACGTGGATCTCCCAAAGGCAGTTTCTATGTAAATCGAATTAGGATAATTCGAATTACAATTTTCAGTAGTAATTCGAAGTAGACTACATAGATTTACTAGGGCAGGTTTAGATAGGCATAAATCGAATTAAACAAATTCGATTTAAGCATTCTTAAGTAAATCAAATAAGGTTGATCAGATTTATGCATGGTTGGTATATTTTCAAGTAAAACGAAGTAGCTTAATTCGATTTACTTTGTTGGTGATCAACATGCATAAATCGAAATAGGGTAGGCAGATTTACTATAGTTTCAGCAACATATGTAAATGGAGGCTGGGTAATTCGATTTACTAGGGAGAAAATGTGTATAAATAGCTATGGAATGTGAATTCTTCAAAATAGTGAGCCCCACAATGGCTAGTGATGAGAGCTTCTTGGTTTTGGTACACTATAGAGGGTTGATTGAGAAAAAAGCGTGTTCTGGAATTAAGTTTATATATAAGGATCCGTTTAGTGTTTCATCAGACCTTCGACGAGTTTCATCGAGTTTAAGGATACTATAATCCGAAAACTGGGGCTGCAAGGCGTGAAACGGGCGGAGAAGTTATTCTATAAAATTTTGATATCCGTTTTGCGTGATGATGTGAAGTATGATTCGTTCGTTATAAGCAGCGATGTAGTTTTGGAAGTTCTGTTCCACTGTCGTTGGCAATTCCCGGAGGTGAGGATCCCTGAGCTGTTGGCCAAGCTTGTGGATGTGGTCTCTAGTTCAAGAGGTTCTAATCGGAATCCTCTACCTTTATCCACGGCCGTCGGGTCGTGTTCGAGGCCTGTTGGTGGCTCTTCATCTCTGCCCGTGATTGAGCCCGAGGCAGTTTTAGTGGCCTCTTCGTCCTTCGCTGCTGATCTAAACCACACTCGTGACAGAAAATAGGTTGATACTATGCCGGTAGTTGATGCTGCATTTGCGGTGACCGGCATTGATGATGTAGTCCCAGAACTCTAACAAGGTGGAGCACCGGATGGTATAGAAGATGTATTTTAGGATGAGGATGATGATGATGTCGAGTCTGCCACGATTGCCGATGTTAGCGATGTGAGGATGAGAGGAATACTCTAGCAGGGGGTAGTGTAGCAGCTAGTTCAGAAACACCATGATAAACCCTAATTTTGTGGTTTATCTTGTGCTTAATTTGGGAGATTTTATCAACTTTTCTCACATTTATTCGATGAAATAGCATGGTTTTGTAATTCTCCCTAGATTTGTGCTTAAGTGTGAAAACATACTTTTTAGACCTTAAAATAGCTAAATTTAACTCACTTTAATTCCATTTGATGCCTTGATATGTTTGTTAAGTGATTTCAGGTTCATAAGGCAAGTATTGGATGGAAGAAGTGAGGAGAAAAGCATGCAAAGTGGAAGAACTCATGAAGAAATGAAGGAACCGCAAAGCTGTCAAGCCTGACCTCTTCGCACTCAATCGACCATAACTTGAGCTACAGAGGTCCAAATGAGGCGGTTCTAGTTTCATTGGAAAGCTAACATCCGGGGCTTCGAAATTATATAAAATGTATCATAGTTTCTCGAAGTATAGAGGCGCGTACACGCATATGACGTGCACCTTCTGATGGATCAGCGTGGGTCCATTTTGGGCAACTCGTTGGGGGCGATTTGTAGCTCATTTTGGGCCTAATCCAACTCATTTCTAATGCTATTGAACCCAAGGATTGAAGGGGGAATGAACCAAGTAGTCATAGATTAGTTTTCATCATGTTTTAGGATAGAATTCTAGAGAGATAGGCTCTCCCTTCTCTCTAGAATTTAGGGTAGTTTAGGTTAATCTCTCTTAATTTTCTCTTTCAATTCCTGTTTTGATTTCAATTCTCTTTATGTTTTAGTGTTCTATTGTCTTAATCTTCTTAGTTTCTCTTGTTAATTTCTTATTTTACTCTCTTTTATGTTGATGAACATTGTTGGATCTTGATTTCTTTGAATGCAATCTTATGTTTCCATGCTCTTTTATGTTTATCTTAGTTGTTATTGTTGATTTCTTGCTTGTGGTAGTCATAGGTTTCACTAATTCTTGCATTTTGTGATGTTTGCTTTTATTGCACTCTAGGTGTTTGATAACATGTTTACACTAGTTTTTGAGTAGTTTTCTTGACTCTTAGCCTAGGATAAGGGAATTGAGTGACCTTGAGTTATTGGGTCTCATTGAATTGGTGATTTGAGAACCCTTGGTGATTAATTTGATATCCATTGACACTGACCCACTACTAATCCAATTAGTAGATAGGTTGGGACTTATGGGTTGATGTTGATTAGGCCATTTGATATACTTCAAGTATAGAAGTACACTTAATGAGCTTGGTTCCTCACAATTATCAATAATTGGTTTATAGACAAGGATAGTGATCTCAATTACCTATGTCTAGCCAAGAGTTCTTTTCCTTTATTTTATTGAGTTCTTATCATTTACTTTCTTGTCATTTATTTTCTTGCCAATTATCAAATCAAACCCCCCTTTCACCTTCATAACCAATAATTAAACACTTCATTGCAATTCCTTGTGAGACGACCCGGAGTTCAAATACTTCGGTTAACTTTCATTGGGATTTGCACTTGTGACAACTCAAATTTTTTATGTGAGAATTGTTTGTTGGTGTAGAACTATACTTGCAACGAGAATTCATTAATTTGAGAAAATTCTATACCATCAAAGAATTCGTTCATCAAAATGGCACCGTTGCCGAGGAATTGCAATGGTGCTTTGTTGTTGGCTATTGTGAATATTGTGAATATGTTTGCCTTTTACTTATTTGTTAGTTTTTGTTAGCTTTAGGACTTTGTTGCTTACTTTTGTTAGTTTTTGTTTCTCTTTGCTATTATGAATTCTCACCACTTTGGCTATGACTTTGGCTCAAATTATGTTGTAGGGAATAGAAGCTACGAGGATGTGCATCAAGGATGGAACAATCAAAGATAGGAGGAGCCTCAAGGGATTGATCAACCTTCTTGGCAACAACAACCTCCAGATTCTTATGGGTATAACTCTCATCCTAATGCATATCAATCTAATGGATGTGGTGACCCTTATTGTGATTGTCAACCACCACCACCACATGCCTATGAACCACCCCCTCAACATGACTTTGAACCACCATACTCACAAGCCCCCTACCACCAAACACCTCATTATAACCCTAATCTTTATCCACCAAACTAACCACCTTATGAACCATATGAACCACACATGGAACCACCACCATTCCAACACAATTATTCTCAAGAACCACCTCAATATACACCACCTCCAAGCCCTCACCAAGATGAACCAACTTCCAATTATGAAACCTTCCTCCCAAACAATGAACCTTCTTTTTCCACACCACCTCCAAGGGATGATTCTCTCCAAGAATGTGTTAGTTCTTACATTCGAAGGCAAGAAGAGAACCAAAAGGAGTTCAAGGAGTTAGAAGCCAAGATAGCTACCATAATGGAAGCCGTTAGCAATATGGTCTCCTCTCAACTAAGCCTAAGCAACCAAGGCACTCCCATTGTTGAATGTGGAGAAGCACCCAAAGAACATGGTGAGGGAGTGAACTTGGAGCTTCAAGGTGAAGAAGAGGAGTTGAAGCAAAGAGTGCAACAAGAGGAAGGGGTATAGATGATTGAAAAGGAAGGAGTGGTTGAAAACATAGGAGATGTTGGAAGTCTATGTGAATGTAGAATTAGAGAGCCCTCTTCCAAGATGCTTGATATTGATGTTGAGGAGGGTGTACAACTTCTGAGGCATCTCATGGTGGAAAACCTTGAAGAGGTTGATCAAGAGATGGATTCAATCATTGATGAATTCTTATGTACAATTGAATCCTCTCCCATTGGGCTTGACATGGAGATTGAAGAAGAAGATACCTCACCTTCCATACCCTTGGTAAGCAATGAAGAAGAGATTGAATTGGAAGGAAACCACCAAGAGGAGGACGTTGAGTAAGAAGCAAGCTCCATCATTGAAGATGATTCCACACCAACTAATGAGTCTTTTGGAATTGATGAATCTCCTTTATTGGGTTGTGAAATTGATGACAAGGAGGACCGTGCACAACCTCCAACACATGGTTTGAGCAATGAAGGGTGTATAGAAGACGTTGGTGAGCAAGGAATTGAAGTTGAAGAAGCTTGCAAGGAGGTGGAGGTAGTCAAGAAGGAGCACAAGGGCGTAGACCTCGCATTGGCTAAGTGTGGGGAGGTCCCCCTTCCTAAGTCACCATCCAACACGACATTCAAGTGGGTAAAATTTCTATCCCTAAGCTTCACTTTCTCACTTGTATATGGTTTGATTGAAAATGATGGTCAACTTAGAGCTCTTTGTGGAGTTAAGAGTAGGAGAGAGTTGTGTAGTGGTTGGACACATCACTCTAAGTTCATGATGGTTGCACGCTCGAAGTTAAATAGCAATGGTTGGTGTAGAACCAAATTGCATGGGTCTAGGAGAATGTTTGGATGCTTAATTGAGAATTCTAAGGTCATGCCACCCAATTGGAATCATGATGATCAATTTGAAGATGGGTGTCAAAACAAAGTGTGGGATCTCGGATCGCACAAGGAGAATCAAATTTGGGAGCCCATGGCTTGTGTGGAACTCCATCAAGGCTTGGTGTTATCATCTTTGAAGACTAAAGCTTATTGGAGATTCAAGCATTGGTGGATGTTCAAGGATAGCTTCAAGCACAAGCCACCTTAAGAGGAGCTCCCCATAAGTCCAATTTAAGGACAACAAACAAAAGTGCTAGGTGGAAGACACCCCACCATGGTAAACTTTTTTCATTTTTCTCTCTTTTGTACATATTAATAGAATTAGTTTAATTCCATGTTTTTTTTGTTTGTTGAGTTTATTTGATAGTTTGATATGTTAAATAAATTTTTAGGGTGTTTTGGTAGCTGTTCGGAGGTTCGGAAGGCTTGGTTTGGTGCAAGAACTTGGAAAAATTTTGAAAAACAGAGCACCAACCCGCGCGTGCGCGCACCTGGCGCGTACGCGCGCCTCAAGCATTTTCGACCATCCATGCGGACGCGCCATGTACGCGCACGCGTGGATGCAAAAATTCCACCCCCAGCCAAAAACCCGAGAGTTAGGCCTGCACTGTGCGAACATTGGGCCTAAGGCACAAACCAACCCGCGCGTACGCGCACCTGGCGCGTACGCGCCGTTGACTCTAATTGCCCAATGCACGTGCACGCACGCTGTATGCGCGTGCGCCGATAGCGCCACCTGCCCTCCTGGTACATGTTCCAGAGAGTTGGGCCAACCTTGGGTTGACACTGTGCCCCGCGCATAATCTCACCCACGCGTGCGCGCACCTGGCGCGTACGCGCCCTTCGGCCAAAATACACATCAGCGCGTAAGCGTGCATGACGCGCCCGCGCGGGTAAAAAAAAGAGTTTTTATTCTCATCTTCCATTTTCTTTTGTCCATTGCATTCGCATACTTTTATTCATTGGATTTTCATTTTATTTTTATAGCCTGTTTTTACTTTCTTTTTTTTTGAGCTTCTTATTTGAATAATAGTGTTAAATTCTCTTACTCAATTATTGAGAATTTCTTGGTTAATCTTGGTACTTCTTGACTTGTTTGATATTGTTGGGTGATGAAACTTTTAAATCAATGCTTAATCTTGTATGACTCTTATATTCTTTATGCATTGATATGAACTTGCATGTCTTTCATGACCCACTCTTTCTAGTTGAACTTGATGCTCAACATGCTCTTCATGTGATTTGATTTTACTCTTGCATCAAGTATTAGTTGATATGCCCCTTGCCTATATTTCTCTCTCACTTACATGCGTAGCTAAAATGTAGTGAGAACCTTACTCTTATTTGGCATTAGCCCCCGCCTATGTTCTATTTGCTTTGATATCTTTGTTATAGGCTTAATTATCCTTCTTTCTCTTTCCTTTTAGGTTGGCCACCAAGAAGGAAAGGAATGGAAAAACTTTTAAATAGGGCAACAAACAAGTTCATCCGCACAACCTTTTGAAGGAGCTCATCAATTGTAGCAACCCGTCCACCTTGCTCTTCTTTGCATGCACCGAGGACGGTGAAAATTTTTAAGTGTGGGGAGGTCGTCCGACCGATCTCCATGGGTAACAACCTCTTTTTCAACACCAATTTCTTTGTTAGTTAGTTGTTGCATTGCATGATAGGTTGCATGTTAGTTATAATTTGTATATATTCTATCATTTCTTTTTATGTTAGGACTACTTGGTTAGGGTGATGACTTCTTTTAAAAGAAAAATTGTTTTTAGGGCACCCTACCAATTTGAAATTTTTTTTTGTGATAAACTTGCTTGAAGATTGTATTTTGGAACATGGTTTTTGAGCTAAGAACACAAGCATTTGAGTTTTGAGCCAATTTGTATGGTTACATCTTATAACCACTTATTTCCATTCTTGTGTGCATTATTCTCTTTCTATGATTGTAATCTTTGATTTGTTTGATTCTTTATGTCCATTATTCCATGAATACATGCATTTATATGATTGAGGCCATCATTTCATATAGCTTACTTACCCAAATAGCCTACCTTTCATCAACCATTGTTAGCCAATTTTGAGCCTATTTAATCCCTTTTGTTCTTAATTGTAGCATGGTGCACGAATTGTTACTCTCTTACAATTTCGCACACATGACCAGCAAGTGCACTGGGTCATCCAAGTAATACCTTACGTAAGTAAGGGTCGAATCCCACGGAGATTGTTGGTTTGAAGCAATCTATGATTATCTTGTAAATCTTAGTCAGAAAGTCAATTATGTTTATCAGTTTAAATAGTGGAAAATAAAGGAGTGTGAATTAAATACTTGTTGTGCAGTATTGGAGAATATGTTGGAGTTTTGGAGATGCTTTGTCCTTTGAATCTCTGCTTTCTCCCTATCTTCTTCTTTACGCACGCACGTCCCTCCTATGGCAAGCTGTGTGTTGGAGGATCACCGTTGTCAATGGCTACCATCCTTCCTTTCAGTGAAAATGGTCCAGGTGCGCTGTCACCGCACGGCTAATCATCTGTAGGTTCTCGATCATACCGGAATAGGATTCGCTATCCTTTTGCGTCTGTCACTACGCCCAGCACTCACGAGTTTGAAGCTCGTCACAGTCATCCAATCCCAGAATCCTACTAGGAATACCACAGACAAGGTTTAGACTTTCCGGATTCTCAAGGATGCTGCCAATGGATTCTAGCTTATACCACGGAGATTCTGATTAAGGAATCTAAGAGATATTCATTCAATCTGATGTAGAACGGAGGTGATTATCAGACACACGTTCATGGATTGAGGAAGGTGATGAATGTCACGGATCATCACCTTCTCCATAATTAGGCGCGAATGGATATCTTAGATAGGAACACGCATGTTTGAATGGAAAACAGAGATACTTGCATTAATTCATCGAGGCACAGCAGAGCTCCTCACCCCCAACAATGGAGTTTAGAGACTCATGCCGTCAAAAGGTACAAAGTTCAGATCTAAAATGTCATGAGAGATACAAAATAAATCTCTAAAAGTTGTTTAAATACTAAACTGGTAACCTAGGTTTACAGAAAATGAGTAGACTATGACAGATAGTGCAGAAATCCACTTCTGGGGACCACTTGGTGTGTGCTGGGGCTGAGACTAAAGCTTCTCACGTGCCTGGGCTGTTTTGGGCGTTCAACGCCAGGTTGTAACCTGTTTCTGGCGTTGAACTCCACTTTGTAACTTGTTTCTGGCGCTGGACGCCAGACAGCAGCATGGAACTGGCGTTGAACGCCAGTTTACGTCATCTATCCTTGAGCAAAGTATAGACTATTATATATTGCTGGAAAGCCCTGGATGTCTACTTTCTAACGCAATTGGAAGTGCACCATTTGGACTCCTGTAGCTCTAGAAATTCTATTTTGAGTGCAGAGAGGTCAGAATCCAACAACATCAGCAGTCCTTTTTCAGCCTGAATCAGATTTTTGCTCAGCTCCCTCAATTTCAGCCAGAAAATACCTGAAATCACAGAAAAACACACAAACTCATAGTAAAGTCCAGAAATATGAATTTTGCCTAGAAACTAATGAGAATAAACTAAAAACTAACTAAAATATACTAAAATCTATATGAAATTAACCCCAAAAAGCGTATAAAATATCCGCTCATCACAACACCAAACTTGAACTGTTGCTTGTCCTCAAGCAACCAGACAAACAAAATAGAGGACTAATAGGTTAAGAAGCAATAATATCTCAGAGTTTTTGAGTGAAGCTCAGATTCTAATTAGATGAGCGGGACTAGTAGCTTTTTGCTTCCGAACAGTTTTGGCATCTCACTTTATCCATTGAAGCTCAGAGTGATTGGCATCTATAGGAACTTAGAATTCAGATAGTGTTATTGATTCTCCTATGTCAGTATGATGATTCTTGAACACAGCTACTTTATGAGTCTTGGCCGTGGCCCTAAGCACTTTGTTTTCCAGTATTACCACCGGATACATAAATGCCACAGACACATAATTGGGTGAAC
This sequence comes from Arachis ipaensis, assembly GCF_059453495.1. Classification (NCBI taxonomy): domain Eukaryota; kingdom Viridiplantae; phylum Streptophyta; class Magnoliopsida; order Fabales; family Fabaceae; genus Arachis; species Arachis ipaensis. The sequence goes on along the minus strand of NC_142436.1, from coordinate 99,376,639 downwards.
CCTTTTAGATTGTGACTCAGCTTTGCTAGAGTCCCCAATTAGAGGTGTCCAGGGTTCTTAAGCACACTCTTCTTTTTGCTTTGGACCTTGACTTTAACCGCTCAGTCTCAAGTTTTCACTTGACACCTTCACGCCACAAGCACATGGCTAGGGACAGCTTGGTTTAGCCGCTTAGGCCAGGATTTTATTCCTTTAGGCCCTCCCATCCACTGATGCTCAAAGCCTTGGGATCTTTTTTATTATCCTTGCCTTTTGGTTTTAAGGGCTATTGGCTTTTTCTGCTTGCTTTCTCTCTCTTTTTTTTTTCTACAAGCCTTGTTCTTTGCTTCTTTTTCTTGCTTCAAGAATCATTTTTATGATTTTTCAGATTATCAATAACATGTCTCATGTTCATCATTCTTTCAAGAGCCAACATATTTAACAGTCTTAAACAACAAATTCAAAAGACATATGCACTGTTCAAGCATTCATTCAGAAGACAGAAAGCATTGCCACCACATGTTACTAATTAGAATTTTTCTTATTAAAAACTCGAATTTTATTGCCTCTTATTCAAAAGATCTACTATTTTATTCATGTTTGCTGATGATGAAAAAAATAGACTATAACTTAATTGGAGATAAAATCAAAATAGACACTAATTACTACTATATGACTCCTAAGGTAAACTTCTATAACGACAACTATCACAGAGTTAAAGCAGAAATTGGAATTTAACAACCTTTGTTCTGGGAAATGGATGTTCCTCGGATCTGTGGGGTGCTTGGTCCTTCAAGAGATAACTTCTGGCGCTTCAATTCCCTCAAGTCACGCCCTTGCTCCTCTTGTTCTTTAATCAAATAGCAAAGAATTTGACTTTGTTCCTTCTGTTCTTTTATTATCTGTTCCACAGCTTCTTGCATCTTGGTAATGGATGTTTCAAGATACTCCCAGTATTCAGATTAAGGGATTTATGGGAGAAATTCCTGTGCTTGTTGTTTTTCCATTGATGCTTTGGTGATTGGTTTCTCAACTGAGATATACTCAGTTATTCCCATCCTTACTCCAGCGTCCTTGCAGAGCATAGAAATCAAGCTTGGATGAGCCAACCTGGCATCTTTGGAATTTTTATTTGCAATTTTGTAGAATTCAGTTGAAATCAGTTGATGAACTTCCACTTCTTTTCCCATCATGATGCAATGGATCATCACTGCTCTTCTAATAGTGACTTCAGAACGGTTGCTGGTGGGCAGCAGAGAATGCCCAATGAAATCCAGCCAGCCTCTGGCTACTGGTTTGAGATCTTTTCTTTTGAGTTGATTAGAAACACCCTTCGTGCTGGTGGTCCACCTGGCTCCAGGGATGCATATGTCTTCTAGAATCTTATCCAGGCTCTTGTTTGTTCTCATCATTCTCCTATTGAAGGAGTCTGGATCATCTTTCAGCTGAGGTAGCTTTAAGATCTCTCTGATCTTGTCAGGGTGGGTATGAATAATCTTTCCTCTGACCACGGTTTGATAGTCATAGATATCAGATCCAGATAGTCTTTGCCTGTCTGTATGCCACATATTAGCATAGAACTCCTGGACCATATTCCTTCCCACTTCCGTTTCAGGATTAGCTAGGACCTCCCAGTTCCTGATTCGAATTTGCTCCTAGATCTCCGGATATTCGTCTTCTTTCAGATCGAATCTAACTTCCGGGATCACTGATCTTAGACCCATTATTTTGTAATAATGGTCTGAATGTTCTTTAGATAAGAACTTCCCTTGATTCCAAAGTGGTTTTGGAATGCTCTCTTTCTTGCCTCTTGAAGTGGGTTGTTTTCCCTTAGGAGCCATGATCTTAGTGATCACGGATAAACACACCAAACTTAGAGGTTTGCTTGTCCTCAAGCAAAAGAAAAGAAAGGAAAGGGATAGAAGGAGAGCTAGGTGAAATTGTTGATGGAAGGGGAAGAGGAAGAGGAAGAGGAAGAGGAAGAGGAAGAGGAAGAGGAAGCACTTATTCAAGTGCTAAGGACACACAAGACAGCTCTTGGGTGGTCCATAGGTGACCTTAAGGGCATAAGCCCAGCTAGATGCATGCACAAAATCTTATTGGAGGATAATGCTAAACCGGTGGTTCAACTACAGAGATGGCTAAATCCAGCCATGAAGGAAGTGGTGCAGAAAGAGGTCACCAAATTACTAGAGGCTGGGATTATTTATCCTATTTCTGATAGCCCCTGGGTGAGCCCTGTCCAAGTCGTCCCAAAAAAGGGAGGCATGACAGTGATTCATAATGAAAAAAATGAACTGGTTCCTACAAGAACAGTTACAGGGTGGCGCATGTGTATTGACTACAGAAGGCTCAATACAGCCACCAGAAAGGATCATTTTCCTTTACCATTCATAGACCAGATGCTAGAAAGACTAGCAGGTCATGATTATTACTGCTTTTTGGACGGCTACTCAGGCTATAACCAGATTGCAGTAGATCCTCAGGATCAAGAGAAAACAGTATTCACATGTCCATCTGGAGTGTTTGCTTATAGAAGGATGCCATTTGGGCTGTGTAATGCGCCTGCAACCTTCCAGAGATGCATGCTCTCTATTTTCTTTGATATGGTGGAAAAATTTCTGGAAGTCTTCATGGATGACTTCTCAGTATATGGAGACTCATTCAGCTCCTGTCTTGATCACCTGAAACTTGTTCTGAAAAGATGCTAAGAGACTAACCTAGTTTAAACTGGGAAAAATGTCACTTCATGGTGACTGAAGGGATTGTTCTTGGGCATAAAATCTCAAACAAGGGAATAGAGGTGGATCAAGAAAAAATAGAAGTAATTGAAAAATTACCACTACCTGCCAATGTTAAGGCAATCAGAAGCTTTCTGGGGCATGTAGGATTCTATAGGAGGTTTATAAAGGATTTTTCAAAAATCGCAAAACCTCTAAGCAATCTGCTAGCTGCTGACACGCCATCTGTGTTTGACACAGAGTGCCAGCAGGCGTTTGAAACGCTGAAAGCTAAGCTGGTCACAGCACCAATTATTTCTGCACCAGACTGGACATTACCATTTGAGCTAATGTGTGATGCCAGTGACCACGCCATTGGTGCAGTGTTGGGACAGAGGCATGACAAGCTTCTGCACGTCATTTATTACGCTAGTCGCATTTTAAATGATGCCCAGAAGAATTACACAACCACAGAAAAAGAATTACTTGCAGTGGTTTACGCCATTGACAAGTTCAGATCATACTTAGTAGGATCAAAAGTGATTGTGTATACTGATCATGCTGCTCTTAAATATTTACTCACAAAGCAGGATTCAAAACCCAGGCTCATCAGATGGGTGTTGCTTCTGCAAGAGTTTGATATAGAAATAAGAGACAGAAAAGGGACAGAGAACCAAGTGGCTGATCATCTGTCCCAGATAGAGCCAGTAGAAGGGACGCCCCTCCCCTCTCTTGAGATCTCTGAGACTTTTCCGGATGAGCATTTATTTGCCATTCAGGAAACACCATGGTTTGCCGATATTGCAAACTATAAAGCTGCAAGGTTCATACCCAAGGAGTACAACAGGATACAAAAAAAGAAATTAATTACTGATGCAAAGTACTACTTGTGGGATAAACCCTATCTCTTTAAGAGATGTGCAGACAGAATAATCTGTAGGTGTGTGCCTAGAGAAGAAGCACAGAGGATCCTATGGCATTGCCATCGATCTCAATATGGAGGCCATTTCGGAGGTGAGCGAATAGCCACCAAGGTCCTCCAATGTGGCTTCTATTGGCCCACACTCTATAAAGATTCCCGAGAGTTTGTACGTAACTGTGACAGTTGCCAAAGAGCTGGTAATCTGCCTCATGGTTATGCCATGCCTCAACAAGGAATCTTGGAAATTGAGTTGTTTGATGTATGGGGAATTGACTTCATGGGACCTTTCCCATCATCATACTCAAACACTTATATTCTGGTGGCAGTTGACTATGTATCAAAATGGGTTGAGGCCATTGCCACACCCACCAATGATACTAAAACAGTGCTGAAGTTCCTCCAGAAACATATCTTTAGCAGGTTTGGTGTCCCTAGAGTACTAATCAGTGATGGGGGCACTCACTTCTGCAATAAACAGCTTTACTCTGCCATGGTTCGGTATGGAATTCGCCATAAGGTGGCTACTCCATATCATCCACAAACTAATGGGCAAGTTGAAGTCTCTAACAGAGAATTAAAGAGAATCCTAGAACGGACAGTAAGTACCCGGAGAAAGGATTGGGCACGGAGCTTGGATGATGCTCTGTGGGCTTACAGAACAGCATTTAAGACCCCTATAGGGACCTCTCCATACCAACTTGTGTATGGTAAGGCATGTCACCTGCCCGTGGAACTGGAACATAAAGCCCACTGGGCAACCAGATTCCTAAACTTTGATGCCAAATTAGCAGGAGAAAAAAGATTGCTCCAGCTAAATGAACTAGAGGAATTCAGATTCACAGCTTTCGAAAATGCCAAGCTTTATAAAGAGAAATAAAAAAAGTGGCATGACAGAAAGTTGTCATCTAGAATCTTTGAACCATGACAAAAGGTTCTGTTGTTCAACTCTAGGCTCAGGCTATTCCCCGGAAAACTGAAATCCCGGTGGAGGGGACCATATGTGATTACAAGTGTATCACCATATGGTTATGTGGAGCTTCAGGATATTGATTCTGATAAGAAGTTCATTGTCAATGGACAGAGAATCAAGCACTATCTTGAAGGCAACGTTGAGCAAGAGTGCCCAAGGCTGAAGCTAGATTAAAAGCTCAGCAAGGTCCAGCTAAAGACAATAAAGAAGTGCTTGCTGGGAGGCAACCCAGCCATGGGGCATCAATCCTCTAAGCATTTTGCCCTATTTTTATTTTTATTTGTTTATATAGTGTTTATTGATAACAAGGTAAAGAATCAATTGCATAAGTTCACAGGGTTACAGAAGGAATCTGCACACAAAATAGAGAAAAAGAGCCCACTGGCAAGAAAACGCCAGTAAGAGCCTATTTTGGGCGTTCAGCGCCCAAAAGGGGCAGCCAGTGGGCGCTGAACGCCAGTAAGGATAGCAATCTGGCGTTCAACACCAGAAAAGGGCAACAACTGGGCATTGAGTGCCCAGGAGAGCAGCATTTGGGCGTTGAACGCCCAAAACAGGCAGTGTTTGGGCGTTCAAACGCCAGGATAGTGGGGAGGAGGTAAAAAATAATTCTTCTTCATATTTTTTCATTCTAATTTTAAAATTCCATGTTTTTAATTCATGATTTCTTGCATAAACATGTTAAGAACCTTGATTTCGAAAATCCCTCTTTAAAAATATCAAATGTATCTTAATCCATAAGCACCAAGCCTCTTTGCAAATTCAATCCAACTCTTTTCAAATCCTTTTTTTAAAACAAATCTGTCTTTTCAACTCATCAATATCTTTTTCAAAATCTCCACTTTATCTTTTTCAAAATCTAGATCTATCTTTTTCAAAAATCTTTCATATCTTTTCAATTTTAAACTATATCCTCTCTTATCATATCTTCTATCTTATCTTTTCCAAATCAATCTTTTTTATCATATCTTTATCTCTTTTTTCGAAAACCCACCCTCCCTCCCCTTAAATTTGGGTTCGGCCTCCCTCCCCTTCCATCAACAATTGCACCTAGCTCTCCTTCTATCCCTCTCCTTTCTTTTCTTTTGCTTGAGGACAAGCAAACCTCTAAGTTTGGTGTGTTTATCCGCGATCATTAAGATCATGGCTCCTTGATGACAAGTCATCTTAGCCTATTTTAACTAGTCTTTTTCTTTTGTTTTCATTAGAATTATGCACTTTCTTGAGCTACAAGCAAGCCAATTGGGTAGATTTTCATGTTTCCTTTGATTTAATCAACCATGTATGAATTCATGCTATTTCATGAGATTTTATACTATAATTGTCACATATTATGAAAGAATGAATATCTCATGATTTTAAGCATAGCTTTGATGTGTTTGGTTGATTAATGATAGGTGAAGAAAGCTTGGAGAAAGGTTGAAGCAAGAAGGAATAGCTAGGAGTAAAGAGAAGACAATGGAATAAGTGAAATTGAACCAGGAAGCAAAAAGCTGGACCTAAAGTTAGCATCAAACTTTTGCACAAACTTTTGGTTGAAAAGTTAGCCCCAACGTTAGCCCCCTAACTTGGAGGCTAACGTTGGCATGATGAAAATCACTCCCTGGGTACCAAAAGTTTGCGCCAACGTTAGACCCCTAACTTGGAGGCTAACGTTGGCACATGAAAATCACCCCTGGGCACCAAAAGTTTGCGCCAACGTTAGACTCCTAACTTTGAGGCTAACGTTGGCATGAAGAAAACCTCCCTGGGCACCAAAAGTTTGCGCCAACGTTAGCCCCCTAACTTGGTGGCTAACGTTGGCACATGAAAATCACAAGGGAAGGAGCAAAAGTTTGCGCCAACGTTAGCCCCCTAACTTGGTGGCTAACGTTGGCGCCACAAGTGCACAAGGTAAGGCCAACGTTAGGGCCAAAGTTAGACCCCTAACTTTGGCACCAACGTTGGTATCAGCAGATTATGGTAGCTGATATGAAAAGTTGGAGCAAAAGTTAGACCCTTAACTTTTGCTCAAACTTTTGGTCCAACTTTTGCAAAACTCAAACCCGGTTCAATTGGTTCACTTTGGTTCTTCTCCAAACTTCAAGAGCAATCAACCAAGGCCTCTTTCAACCCAATTCCACCAAGAGCAAAGGCCCAACTCAAGGCTTGAAGATCATTTGAAGAAAGTGTATAAATAGGATAGAATTCAAGTTCTTCGGAGAGCTTTCCTTTTGAATTTTCATAATAGTTTTCGGAGAGCTTTGGATATTGAGTGATCTTTAATTTCTTAGTCTTGGGGAAGGAGAATTCACTTCTCTTCCTCTTAGTTTTATTGCTTTCAATTTCAATTACAATTATCTTGGATCTTGGGTTGGAGAATTGAAGAAATTCTGTTTCAATCTCATCCTTGGATCTCTCTGCTTTATTTACTGAAATTTAATTTCCGTTTCTGTTACTTACTTCTCATCTATTTTCCTTGCAATTTACAATTCCCTTGCAATTGTTCTTGTTGGATCTAGGAAGGCATTGAGATCTAGACTTGGTTTTCTAGTCTCTGGGTCCTGAGATCTGATTTCCCATTTCAATTCTCTGTTTATTGCTTTATATGTTCATTTACTTTTCTGTTTCGGATCCGATTCAATCCCAATTCCCTTCTACTTCTCTGCTTGATGCAATTTACTTTTCCTTGTTTAAATTTTGCAAATCCAATCCCCAATTCCCTTTACAATTCCAGCCGTTTACATTTCTTGCACTTTAAGATTCCGCAATTTACATTTCTTGCATTCTAAGTTTCTGCTATTTAATTTCTTGTTCTTTAAGATTCAGCACTTTAATTCCCTGTTCTCTTTACTTCCATGCAATTTAATTTCTGCAAAGTACAAAACACTCAACCAAATCTTGATTCGCTTGACTAAATTAACCACTAAGCTAAAATTGCTCAATCCTTCAATCCTTGTGGGATCGACCTCACTCCCGTGAGTTTTTATTACTTGATACGACCCGGTACACTTGCCGGTAAGATTTGTGTGTTTTGGGAGAAATTTATTTTTCACCAAAATACTCATCAAGTTTTTGGCGCCGTTGCCGGGGATTGAATAGATTGACAATGATTAAGTGAGGTGGCAATTTAGATCAAGCACTTTTTCTTTAATTTTTGACTGACACACTAACTGTTTGATTTTTTGCCTGAGCTAATTGAAACCTCACTTTAGCAATAGAGTGAAGTTTTCTTGGTTTATCTTGCTGAATATGATTCTCATAGCTTGATAAATAAACGAGAGAAGTGATTTACATTCATTAATCTCTCTAGTTTACCAACTTTTTGACACATGGTGTCAACTAATCCTCTGACTACATTCTGGCATGAGAATATCCAATTTTCATTTGGATTGTTTGTGATTGTGCAGGTCATGGAGGAAAGGAATCCTACAGCAAGAGAAGAAAAACTGAGGCATTATGATTTCCAGCCTCCATAATCAAAGAGCAAGATGTCAAGCTAGTGACAATAAAAGAGCGCTTGTTGGGAGGCAACCCAACCGGAGATAACTATCTTTTCATAACTATTTCAATAAAAAGGTTAAGTAGTTTTATCTATAATGCAAGAAGCTAAGTTTGGTGTTGCACACCAAAACAATCTAATGGAGAAGGCAGGATTCTAAGTTTGGTGTTTCACCAAAATCCCATTATAAAACACATTCTCACTCTCTGCATAATGCTAGCTTCAAGCATGTTGGATGAACTAGTTAACTATTCTGCTATTTTCTAGTTTTTAGTTCTATCACTTTTGAAAACGAAAAAAAAGAGTTTCACACATGGTTAATCTGATGCACAAGAACCACTGGCAAGGTACTAAGTTTGGTGTTCTCACACCAAAGTAAGTACAAAGGCCCACAAATAAATCCTGCATGCTAACCATTGTTTCTAAGTGCTTGGGGAACAAGCAACTTTCAATATCATTGCAGAATGTCATACAAGCCTTTGGAGGGATTAAGCATCATCAACCAAAGAAACAAAAGATGAACATAAAGGCCAGCAATGGTGATGAGAAGGAAAGCAAGTGAACTCCAACAGGTTGTATTGTTAAGTGATTGTTTACATCAAATATTGCTGCTATTGCAAGTTGGATTATATCCTTAGTTGCCCTGCCTGTCTGCATAGTATAGTTTCTTTCTACATACCCCTGCCTGCATGCATAGTATAATTTCTTTCTTTATAATTCAATAAGCAAGATGTTTGATCATTCACAACATTCTTATCTTCAAAACTCGTTTGCACTCAATTTTCAAGAATGCATCACATGAAAGTTATTTGAAAAGAAGGATTGAGGAATTAAACAATTTTGAGGCAAGCAAAAGATTAAGAGAAGTGGTGGTTCTAGTTGTATGATTATGTATTGAGGTTGCATGCTTGTGAAAACTTGCATGGGAGCTCATAGGCGGGACATGAAGTTCAAAGAAGTATTGTGGAGATTCTCAAAAACCTATTGATCCAAGAAGCAGCAAACAAAACAAAAGAAAATAAAGAAAATACAAAAGCAAAAAGAACATGGCCCAAGGCTCTGAGCATCAATTACTAGGCAGAAAAAGAAAAAAAAAGAAACAAAAACTCAAAGAGTTGTTATCCTAGTAAATGCTTGTGGTTGAAGTGTGTCAAGGAAAGAGGCTTGAGCAAGTAAATCCTTAGGAGTGCTTTAACACCTAATACCTTAAAACCAACTGGTTTAGGAGTATTGATTGAAAGTTTATCTAAAGAGCCACTTTGAGACATGATACTTAGAGTCGAGGCCAAAGCACAGAAACTATAAGCTGCTTCAAGGTGATTACATATAAAGAGATCTCCATGGTACCATTTGGATGAAAATCCTAAAGACCTACGACTCCCAATATGTAAGGATTAGTGAGCACTGAAGCCCTTGCATGAGCATATGATTTAGAGTTCACCCCACTGATACTTGATCACTTCACTCACTGCACTTTACAAGTGTTCCTCAATCCATCTTAATTGAAAGAACCTTGGAGCATAAATCTATTTCTTGCTTGAGGACAAGCAAGCTTTAAGTTTGGTGTTGTGATGACAAGTCATCTTAGCCTATTTTAACTAGTCTTTTTCTTTTGTTTTCATTAGAATTATGCACTTTCTTGAGCTACAAGCAAGCCAATTGGGTAGATTTTCATGTTTCCTTTGATTTAATCAACCATGTATGAATTCATGCTATTTCATGAGGTTTTATACTATAATTGTCACATATTATGAAAGAATGAATATCTCATGATTTTAAGCATAGCTTTGATGTGTTTGGTTGATTAATGATAGGTGAAGAAAGCTTGGAGAAAGGTTGAAGCAAGAAGGAATAGCTAGGAGTAAAGAGAAGACAATGGAATAAGTGAAATTGAACCAGGAAGCAAAAAGCTGGACCTAAAGTTAGCATCAAACTTTTGCACAAACTTTTGGTTGAAAAGTTAGCCCCAACGTTAGCCCCCTAACTTGGAGGCTAACGTTGGCATGATGAAAATCACTCCCTGGGTACCAAAAGTTTGCGCCAACGTTAGACCCCTAACTTGGAGGCTAACGTTGGCACATGAAAATCACCCTTGGGCACCAAAAGTTTGCGCCAACGTTAGACCCCTAACTTTGAGGCTAACGTTGGCATGAAGAAAACCTCCCTGGGCACCAAAAGTTTGCGCCAACGTTAGCCCCCTAACTTGGTGGCTAACGTTGGCACATGAAAATCACAAGGGAAGGAGCAAAAGTTTGCGCCAACGTTAGCCCCCTAACTTGGTGGCTAACGTTGGCGCCACAAGTGCACAAGGTAAGGCCAATGTTAGGGCCAAAGTTAGACCCCTAACTTTGGCACCAACGTTGGTATCAGCAGATTATGGTAGCTGATATGAAAAGTTGGAGCAAAAGTTAGACCCCTAACTTTTGCTCAAACTTTTGGTCCAACTTTTGCAAAACTCAAACCCGGTTCAATTGGTTCACTTTGGTTCTTCTCCAAACTTCAAGAGCAATCAACCAAGGCCTCTTTCAACCCAATTCCACCAAGAGCAAAGGCCCAACTCAAGGCTTGAAGATCATTTGAAGAAAGTGTATAAATAGGATAGAATTCAAGTTCTTCGGAGAGCTTTCCTTTTGAATTTTCATAATAGTTTTCGGAGAGCTTTGGATATTGAGTGATCTTTAATTTCTTAGTCTTGGGGAAGGAGAATTCACTTCTCTTCCTCTTAGTTTTATTGCTTTCAATTTCAATTACAATTATCTTGGATCTTGGGTTGGAGAATTGAAGAAATTCTGTTTCAATCTCATCCTTGGATCTCTCTGCTTTATTTACTGAAATTTAATTTCCGTTTCTGTTACTTACTTCTCATCTATTTTCCTTGCAATTTACAATTCCCTTGCAATTGTTCTTGTTGGATCTAGGAAGGCATTGAGATCTAGACTTGGTTTTCTAGTCTCTGGGTCCTGAGATCTGATTTCCCATTTCAATTCTCTGTTTATTGCTTTATATGTTCATTTACTTTTCTGTTTCGGATCCGATTCAATCCCAATTCCCTTCTACTTCTCTGCTTGATGCAATTTACTTTTCCTTGTTTAAATTTTGCAAATCCAATCCCCAATTCCCTTTACAATTCCAGCCGTTTACATTTCTTGCACTTTAAGATTCCGCAATTTACATTTCTTGCATTCTAAGTTTCTGCTATTTAATTTCTTGTTCTTTAAGATTCAGCACTTTAATTCCCTGTTCTCTTTACTTCCATGCAATTTAATTTCTGCAAAGTACAAAACACTCAACCAAATCTTGATTCGCTTGACTAAATTAACCACTAAGCTAAAATTGCTCAATCCTTCAATCCTTGTGGGATCGACCTCACTCCCGTGAGTTTTTATTACTTGATACGACCCGGTACACTTGCCGGTTAGATTTGTGTATTTTGGGAGAAATTTATTTTTCACCAAAATACTCATCACTCCTAAAGGAAAATAACCCACTCCAAGAGGCAAGAAAGAGAGCGTTCCAAAACCACTTTGGAATCAAGGGAAGTTTTTATCTAAAGAACATTCAGACCATTATAACAAAATAATGGGTCTGAGATCAGTGATCCCGGAAGTTAGATTCGATCTGAAAGAAGATGAATATCCGGAGATCCAGGAGCAAATTCGAATCAGGAACTGGGAAGTCCTAGCTAATCCTGAAACGAAAGTAGGGAGGAACATGGTTCAGGAGTTCTATGCTAATATGTTGCAAACTGACAAGCAGAAACTATCTGGGACTGCTTTCTATGACTATCGGACCGTGGTCAGAGGAAAGATTGTTCATACCCACCCTGACAGGATCAGGGAGATCTTAAAGCTACCTCAGTTGAAAGATGATCCAGACTCCTTCAACAGGAGAATGATGAGAACAGACAAGGGCCTGGATAAGATTCTAGAGGACATATGTATCCCTGGAGCCAGGTGGACCACCAACACAAAGGGTGTCCCAAATCAACTCAAGAGAGAAGATCTCAAACCAGTCGCCAGAGGATGGCTGGACTTCATTGGGCATTCTCTGTTGCCCACTAGCAACTGTTCTGAAGTAACTGTTAAAAGAGCAGTGATGATCCATTGCATCATGATGGGAAAAGAAGTGGAAGTTCATCAGCTAATCTCAGCTGAACTCTACAAAATTGCTAACAAAAATTCTAAAGAGGCCAGGTTGGCTTATCCAAGCGTGATTTCTCTGCTCTGCAAGGACGCTAGAGTAAGGATGGGAATAACTGAATATATCTCAGTTGAGAAACCAATCACCAAAGCATCAATGGAAAAACAACAAGCACAGGATGATCCCACCAAGAAGAAAACACAGGAATTTCTCCCAGAAATCCCTCAATCTGAATACTGGAAGTATCTTGAGACGTCTGTTACCAAGATACGGGAAGCTATGGAACAAATAATAAAAGAACAGAAGGAACACAGTCAAATTCTTACCTATATGTTTAAAGAACAAGAGGAGCAAGGGCGTGACTTAAGGGAATTAAAGCGCCAGAAGTTATCTCTTGAAGGACCAAGCACCCCATGGATCAGAGGAACATCCACTTCCCAGAACAAAGGTTGCTAAATTTCAATTTCTGCTTTAACTCTGTGATAGTGTCATTATAGAAGTTCACCTTAGGAGTCATGTAGTAGTAATTAGTATCTATTTTGATTTTATCTCCAATTAAGCCATAGTTTATTTTTCTCATCATCAGCAAACATGAATAAAATAGTAGATCTTTTAAATAAGAGGCAATAAAATTTCGAGTTTTTAAAGAGAAATTCTAATTAGTTACATGTGGTGGCAATACTTTCTGTCTTCTGAATGAATGCTTGAACAGTGCATATGTCTTTTGAATTTGTTGTTTAAGACTGTTAAAAATGTTGGCTCTTGAAAGAATGATGAACATGAGACATGTTATTGATAATCTGAAAAATCATAAAAATGATTCTTGAAGCAAGAAAAAGCAGCAAAAAAAAAAAGCCAATAACCCTTAAAACCAAAAGGCAAGGGTAATAAAAAGGATCCCAAGGCTTTGAGCATCAGTGGATAGGAGGGCCTAAGGGAATAGAATCCTGGCCTAAGCGGCTAAACCAAGCTGTCCCTAACCATGTGCTTGTGGCGTGAAGATGTCAAGTGAAAACTTGAGACTGAGCGGTTAAAGTCAAGGTCCAAAGCAGAAAGAAGAGTGTGCTTAAGAACTCTGGACACCTCTAATTGGGGACTTTAGCAAAGCTGAGTCACAATCTAAAAGGTTCATCCAATTATGTGTCTGTGGCATTTATGTATCCGGTGGTAATACTGGAAAACAAAGTGCTTAGGGCAACGGCCAAGACTCATGAAATAGCTGTGTTCAAGAATCATCATACTGAAATAGGAGAATCAATAACACTATCTGAATTCTAAGTTCATATAGATGCCAATCACTCTGAGCTTCAATGGATAAAGTGAGATGCCAAAACTATTCGGAAGCAAAAAGCTACTAGTCCCGCTCATCTAATTAGAATCTGAGCTTCACTCAAAACTCTGAGATATTATTGCTTCTCAACCTATTAGTCTTCTATTTTATTTGTCTAGTTGCTTGAGGACAAGCAACATTTTAAGTTTGGTGTTGTGATGAGCGGATATTTTATATGCTTTTTGGGGTTAATTTCATATAGTTTTTAGTATGTTTTAGTGAGTTTTTAGTTTGTTTCCATTAGTTTTTAGGAAAAATTCATATTTCTGGACTTTACTATGAGTTGTGTGTTTTTTTGTAATTTCAGGTATTTTTCTGGCTGAAATTGAGGGAGTTGAGCAAAAATCTGATTCAGGCTGAAAAAGGACTGCTGATGCTGTTGGATTCTGACCTCCCTACACTCAAAGTGGATTTTCCGGAGCTACAAAACTCTAAATGGCGCGCTTCCAATTGCGTTGGAAAGTAGACATCCAGGGCTTTCCAGCAATATATAATAGTCCTTACTTTTCTCAAGTATAGATGACGTAAACTGGCGTTCAACGCCAGTTCTCTGCCAAATTCTGGCGTCCAGCGCCAGAAAAAGATTAAAAGTTGGAGTTCAACGCCAGAAATGGATCCAAACCTGGCGTTGAACGCCCAAAACAGCCTTATGCACGTGAATTTTTTAAGTCTCAGCCCCAGCACAAACCAAGTGGGCCCCAGAAGTGGATCTCTGCACCATCTGTCATAGTCTACTCACTTTTGTAAACCTAGGCTACTAGTTTAGTATTTAAACAACTTTTAGAAACTTATTTTGGGGGGCATGACATTTTAGACCTGAACTTTGTACTCTTTGACGGCATGAGTCTCTAAACTCCATTGTTGGGGGTGAGGAGCTCTGCTGTGTCTCAATGAATTAATGCAAGTATTTCTGTTTTCTATTCAAATACGCGTGTTCCTATCTAAGATATCCATTCGCGCCTAACTATGGAGAAGGTGATGATCAGTGACACTCATCACCTTTCTCAATCCACGAACGTGTGTCTGACAATCACCTCCGTTCTACATCAGATTAAATGAATATCTCTTAGATTCCTTAATCAGAATCTCCGTGGTATAAGCTAGATTGATGGCGACATTCATGAGAATCCGGAAAGTCTAAACCTTGTCTGTGGTGTTCCGAGTAGGATTCAGGGATTGAATGACTGTGACGAGCTTCAAACTCGCGAGTGCTGGGTGTAGTGACAGACGCAAAAGGAGGGTGAATCCTATTCCAGCATGATCGGGAACCTCAGATGATTAGCCGTGCTGTGACAGAGCATTTGGACCATTTTCACAAGAGGAGGAGATGTAACCATTGACAACTGTGATGCCCCAACACACAGCTTGCCATAGAAGGACGTGCGTGCGTGAATCAGAGGACAGAGAAAAGTAGAGATTCAGAAGACAAAGCATCTCCAAAACTCCAACATATTCTCCATTACTGCATAACAAGTAATCCTTAACCCATGCTCTCTTGTTTATTCGTAATTCAACTGATAAACACAATTGACTTCCTGACTGAGAATTGCAAGATAACCATAGATTGCTTCAAACCAACAATCTCCGTGGGATTCGACCCTTACTCACGTAAGGTATTACTTGGATGACCCAGTGCACTTGCTGGTTAGTGGTACGAGTTGTGAAAAGTGTGATTCACAATTCGTGCACCAGTGCCCCCATCACTGATTAGTACTCTAGGGACACCAAACCTACTAAAGATATGTTTCTGGATGAACTTCAGCACTATTTTAGTATCATTGGTGGGTGTGGCAATGGCCTCAACCCATTTTGATACATAGTCAACTGCCACCAGAATATAAGTGTTTGAGAATGATGGTGGGAAAGGTCCCATGAAGTCAATTCCCCATACGTCAAACAACTCAATCTCCAAGATTCCTTGTTGAGGCATGGCGTAACCATGAGGTAGATTACCAGCTCTTTGGCAACTGTCACAGTTACGTACAAACTCTCGGGAATCTCTATAGAGTGTGGGCCAATAGAAGCCACATTGGAGGACCTTGGTGGCTATTCGCTCACCTCCGAAATGGCCTCCATATTGAGATCCATGGCAATGCCATAGGATCCTCTGTGCTTCTTCTCTAGGAACACACCTACGGATTATTCCGTCTGCACATCTCTTAAAGAGATAGGGTTCATCCCACAAGTAGTACTTTGCATCAGTGATTAATTTTTTCTTTTGTTGCCTGTTGTACTCTTTGGGTATGAACCTTGCAGCTTTATAGTTTGCAATATCGGCAAACCATGGTGTTTCCTGAATGGCAAATAAATGCTCATCCGGAAAAGTCTCAGAGATCTCCAGAGAAGGGAGGGACGTCCCTTCTACTGGCTCTATCCGAGACAGATGATCAGCTACTTGGTTCTCTGTCCCTTTTCTGTCTCTTATTTCTATATCAAACTCTTGCAGAAGCAACACCCATCTGATGAGCCTGGGTTTTGAATCCTGCTTTGTGAGTAGATATTTAAGAGCAGCATGGTCAGTATACACAATCACTTTTGATCCTACTAAGTATGATCTGAACTTGTCAATGGCATAAACCACTGCAAGTAATTCTTTTTCTGTGGTTGTGTAATTTTTCTGGGCATCATTCAAAACGCGACTAGCATAATAAATGACGTGCAGAAGCTTGTCATGCCTCTGTCCCAATACTGCACCAATGGCGTGATCACTGGCATCACACGTTAGCTCAAATGGTAATGTCCAGTCTGGTGCAAAAATAACTGGTGCTGTGACCAGCTTAGCTTTCAACGTTTCAAATGCCTGCAGACACTCTGGGTCAAACACAAATGGTGTGTCAGCAGCCAGCAGATTGCTTAGAAGTTTTTTGATTTTTGAAAAATCCTTTATAAACCTCGTATAGAATCCTGCATGCCCTAGAAAGCTTCTGATTGCCTTAACATTGGCAGGTGGTGGTAATTTTTCAATTACCTCTATTTTTGCTTGATCCACCTCTATTCCCTTGTTTGAGATTTTATGCCCAAGGACAATCCCTTCAGTCACCATGAAGTGACATTTTTCCCAGTTTAAAACTAGGTTGGTCTCTTGGCATCTCTTCAGAATAAGTTTCAGGTGATCAAGACAGGAGCTGAATGAGTCTCCATATACTGAGAAGTCATCCATGAAGACTTCCAGAAATTTTTCCACCATATCAGAGAAAATAGAGAGCATGCATCTCTGGAAGGTTGCAGGCGTATTACACAGCCCAAATGGCATCCTTCTATAAGCAAACACTCCAGATGGACATGTGAATGCTGTTTTCTCTTGATCCTGGGGATCTACTGCAATCTGGTTATAGCCTGAGTAGCCATCCAAAAAGCAGTAATAATCATGACCTGCCAGTCTTTCTAGCATCTGGTCTATGAATGGTAAAGGAAAATGATCCTTTCTGGTGGCTGTATTGAGCCTTCTGCAATCAATACACATGCGCCATCCTATAACTGTTCTTGTAGGAACCAGTTCATTTTTTTCATTATGAATCATTGTCATGCCTCCTTTTTTTGGGACGACTTGGACAGGGCTCACCCAGGGGCTATTAGAAATAGGATAAATAATCCCAGCCTCTAGTAATTTGGTGACCTCTTTCTGCACCACTTCCTTCATGGCTGGATTTAGCCGCCTCTATGGTTGAACCACTGGTTTAGCATTATCCTCCAATAAGATTTTGTGCATGCATCTAGCTGGGCTTATGCCCTTAAGGTCACCTATGGACCACCCAAGAGCTGTCTTGTGTGTCCTTAGCACTTGAATAAGTGCTTCCTCTTCCTGTGGATTTAAAGCAGAGCTTATGATCACTGGAAAAGTATCACCTTCTCCCAGAAATACATATTTCAGGGATGGTGGTAATGGTTTGAGCTCGGGTTTAGGAGGTTTTTCCTTTTCCAGAGGAAATTTCAGAGGCTCTTCCATCTCCTCTGAATCCTCCAAATCAGGCTGAACATCTTTAAAGATGTCTTCCAACTCTGATTCGAGACTCTCAGCCATCTTGATCTCTTCTACCAAAGAGTTAATAAGATCAACTTTCATGCAGTCTTTTGATGTGTCTGGATGCTGCATGGCTTTGACAGCATTCAACTTAAACTCATCATCATTGACTCTCAGGGTTATCTCCCCCTGTTGGACATCAATGAGAGTTCGTCTAATTGCTAGGAAGGGTCTTCCTAGAATGAGAGTAGCACTCTTGTGCTCCTCCATTTCCAGCACTACAAAGTCAGTGGGAAAGGCGAATGGCCCAACTCTGACGATCATGTCTTCAATCACGCCTGATGGGTATTTAATGGAGCCATCAGCAAGTTAGAGACATATCCGGGTTGGTTTAACTTCTTCAGTTAAACCAAGCTTTCTGATAGTGGATGCAGGTATTAGGTTGATGCTTGCCCCAAGATCACATAAAGCTATCTTGGTGCAATTACCTTCTAATGTGCATGGTATCAAAAAACTCCCAGGGTCTTTAAGCTTTTCAGGAAAGCTTTTCAGAATGACTGCACTGCATTCTTCAGTGAGGAGAACTCTTTCAGTTTCTCTCCAATCCTTCTTATGACTCAAGATCTCTTTCATGAACTTGGCATAAGAAGGTATTTGCTCAATTGCCTCTGCAAATGGAATCTTTATTTCAAGAGTCCTGAGATAATCTGCAAAGCGAGCAAATTGCTTATCCTGCTCCTCTTTCCGGAGTTTTTGAGGATAAGGTATCTTGGCTTTATATTCCTCAACCTTAGTTGCTGTAGGTTTATTGCCTACAGAAGTGGTTGAAGAAGCCTTTTTAGAGGGGTTGTCATCAGCACTTGTGTGTGTCTGATCCCTCACTGGCAATGGAGTGCCAGAGTTAGAAGCTGGAGTGACGTTAGACGCCAGCTCCTCATCTGTTCCTAGCATTTGAACGCCAGAACTGTGCCTCTTTTGGGCGTTCAATGCCAGATCCTTGCTTGTTTCTGTCGTTGAACGCCAGTCTTGAGCATGGTCTGGGCGTTCAGCGCCAGCCATCCACCCAACTTCTGGTGTTTTAGCGCCAAAATTATTTTTCCCTGGGCTCTTACTGTCCTCAAATGGATTTTGGGTGGTTTGCTCATTTCTTGGTTTCCTGCTGCCTTGAAGTGGGGCATTTAGTGCTTTCCCATTTCTTAATTGAACTGCTTGGCATTCTTCTGTTATTTGTTTTGACAGCTGCTGCTTTGTTTGCTTTAATTGTACTTCCATGTTTATATTAGCCATCCTTGTCTCTTGTAGTTTATCCTTGAATTCAGCTAACTGCTTTGTTAGAAAGTCCAATTGCTGATTGAATTCAGCAGCTTGTTTTACAGGGCTGAGTTCAGCAGTTACTGTTTTAACCTCTTCTTTCATGGAAGGGTCACTGCTTAGGTACAGATGCTGATTCTTGGCAACTGTATCAATGAGCTCTTGAGCCTCTTCAATTGTCTTTCTCATGTGGATAGATCCACCAGCTGAGTAATCTAGAGACATCTGAGCTCCATCTAGAAGCCCATAATAGAAGATGTCTAACTGAACCCACTCTGAAAACATTTCAGAGGGGCATTTTCGTAGCATCTCTCTGTATCTCTCCCAGGCATCATAAAGAGATTCATTATCTCCTTGTTTGAAGCCTTGGATGTCCAGCCTTAGCTGTGTCATCCGTTTTGGGGGAAAGTATTGATTCAGGAATTTTTCTGTCAGCTATTTCCATGTCCTTATGCTGGCCTTAGGTTGGTTATTTAACCACCTCTTAGCTTGATCTTTTACAGCAAACGGAAACAGTAATAGTCTGTAGACATCCTGATCTATTTCCTTATCATGTACTGTGTCAGCAATTTGTAAAAATTGTGCCAGAAACTCTGTAGGTTCTTCCTGTGGAAGACCGGAATACTGGCAGCTTTGCTGCACCATGATAATGAGCTGAGGATTCAACTCAAAGCTACTGACTCCAATGGAGGGTATGCAGATCCTACTCCCATATGAAGCAGTAGAGGGGTTAGCATATGACCCCAGAGTCTTCCTGGACTGTTCATTTCCACTTAAATCCATGATGGAGAAAGGGAGATGATGTCAAATAAAAATTTATTTTTATTTATTTATTTATTTATTTACTTATTTAGAAATAAATAAATTAAAATAAAGTAAAAAAAATAGGTGAATATTTTCGAAAAAATTGAGGAGAGAGAAACTGGTTAGGAAGTTTTGAAAAAGATATGATTTGGAAAAGATTTTAAATTTTGAAAAAAAATCTGAATTTTTAGAAAATAATTTTCGAAAATTTGTTTTAGAAATAGAGAGAAAAGATATTTTTGAATTTAGTGAGGAAAGAGAAAAATAATAAAATAGCACAAGATTTAAAATTTTTTTTAGATCTAATGCTCCTAGTTTTCGAAATTTTGGAGGGAAAACACCAAGGAACACCAAACTTAAAAATTTTAAGATCAAGACACAAGGAAAACTCAAGAACACTTTGAAGACTCACAAGAACACAAGAACATGAAGGAAGAACACCAAACTTAAAATTTTTTAGAAAACCAAACTAAAATTTTCGAAAAACACAGAAAAATCAACAAGAAAACACCAAACTTAAAGTTTGGCACAGAATTTAATAGAAAAATTATTTTTTGAAAAAGATTTTTAATAAAACTGGTGCCCAATCATCAAGAACATAAACCAACACTCTAGCCAATTGGGCAATAAATGTAACACTTGTTTTGAAGAAGGATATTTTTTTTGAAAAGAAAATAAAAGACTCTGACCCAAAAGACAAAAATTTCCTAATCTAAGCAACAAGATTCACCGTCAGTTGTTCAAACTCAAACAATCCCCGGCAACGGCGCCAAAAACTTGGTTCACGAATTGTTACTCTCTTACAATTTCGCACACATGACCAGCAAGTGCACTGGGTCGTCCAAGTAATACCTTACGTGAGTAAGGGTCGAATCCCACGGAGATTGTTGGTTTGAAGCAATCTATGGTTATCTTGTAAATCTTAGTCAGAAATTCAATTATGTTTATCAGTTTAAATAGTGGAAAATAAAGGAGTGCGAATTAAATACTTGTTGTGCAGTATTGGAGAATATGTTGGAGTTTTGGAGATGCTTTGTCCTTTGAATCTCTGCTTTCTCCCTATCTTCTTCTTCACGCACGCACGTCCCTCCTATGGCAAGCTGTGTGTTGGAGGATCACCGTTGTCAATGTCTACCATCCTTCCTTTCAGTAAAAATGGTCCAGGTGCGCTGTCATCGCACGGCTAATCATCTGTAGGTTCTCGATCATACCGGAATAGGATTCGCTATCCTTTTGCGTCTGTCACTACGCCCAGCACTCGCGAGTTTGAAGCTCGTCACAGTCATCCAATCCCAGAATCCTACTAGGAATACCACAGACAAGGTTTAGACTTTCCGGATTCTCAAGGATGCTGCCAATGGATTCTAGCTTATACCACGGAGATTCTGATTAAGGAATCTAAGAGATATTCATTCAATCTGATGTAGAACGGAGGTGATTGTCAGACACACGTTCATGGATTGAGGAAGGTGATGAATGTCACGGATCATCACCTTCTCCATAATTAGGCACGAATGGATATCTTAGATAGGAACACGCATGTTTGAATGAAAAACAGAGATACTTGCATTAATTCATCGAGGCACAGTAGAGCTCCTCACCCCCAACAATGGAGTTTAGAGACTCATACCGTCAAAAGGTACAAAGTTCAGATCTAAAATGTCATGAGAGATACAAAATAAATCTCTAAAAGTTGTTTAAATACTAAACTGGTAACCTAGGTTTACAGAAAATGAGTAGACTATGACAGATAGTGCAGAAATACACTTCTGGGGCCCACTTGGTGTGTGCTGGGGCTGAGACTAAAGCTTCTCACGTGCCTGGGCTGTTTTGGGCGTTCAATGCCAGGTTGTAACCTGTTTCTGGCGTTGAACTCCACTTTGTAACTTGTTTCTGGCGCTGGACGCCAGACAGCAGCATGGAACTGGCGTTGAACGCCAATTTACATCGTCTATCCTTGAGCAAAGTATAAACTATTATATATTTCTGGAAAGCTCTAGATGTCTACTTTCCAACGCAATTGGAAGCGCATCATTTGGACTCCTGTAGCTCCAGAAATTCCATTTTGAGTGCAGAGAGGTCAGAATCCAACAGCATCAGCAGTCCTTTTTCAGCCTGAATAAGATTTTTGCTCAGCTCCCTCAATTTCAGCCAGAAAATACCTGAAATCACAGAAAAAAACACAAACTCATAGTAAAGTCCAGAAATATGAATTTTTCCTAGAAACTAATGAGAATAAACTAAAAACTAACTAAAATATACTAAATCTATATGAAATTAACCCTAAAAAGCGTATAAAATATCCGCTCATCATAGCACATCACTACCGATAAGCAAAAAACAATAAATGTCCTTAATTTGAATCTTTGATTAGCTTAGGCTAGTGAGGGTGTGTATCATTTGAGTATGGAAAACTTGGGACATTGGTTGAGGTAAAAGTACAATTTTTATTTTTGTTGAAAATATTGAGAATTGGGTACATATTCATGCACTATATGTAAAACCATATGCATTGATACGTTTGTATATAGTTTAGAAAGAAAAAAAAAAGAAAAAGAAATAAAAGGGGACAAAAATGCCCCAAATTCAATAAAAATCAATACAAATGGGATATGAACTAAAAAGAATGCATGAGTATGTGAAAAAGTGAGAATCATGGGTAGCTAGGTATTGTATTAGAATTATATAGGTTGTTATATGTGTTTGGTGAGATCTTAGGTTAATCAAAGATTCAAATTTTAAGCTCACTTGACCATATGCATCCTACCTTGACCCTAGCCCCATTACAACCTATGAACAAGTCCTCATGATGAATGTATGCATGCATTGAATAATTGTTGATTGTTAGATGAAAAACAAATCATGAAAAGCATGATTAGAAGAGAATTGAGTGAGCGACCCTATACACTAGAGCGATTAGAGCGAATACACTTCCGGTGAGGGTTCGATGCTCAATTCCTTGTTCCCAGCTTTCATGAGCATTCTTCTTGCAAGTCTATTTGAACCTCATTTTGATATTTGAATTGGTAGAGTTTGTGAGTCGTCATATGACCTTTGCCCTACTTGCTTATATATGTTCTTGGATATTGATTTACTTTTAACCAAGTAGGTAGAATCATCTTGCATTTAGTTGCATTCATATTGATAGGTGCACATAGTTTATTTGCATTGAATAAATGTTCATACCCCTTTTCTTGTCCTTCTTTATTCTTAGCATGAGGACATGCTTAGTTTAAGTGTGGGGAGATTTGATAAACCCCAATTTTATGATTTATCTTGTGCTTAATTTGGGGGATTTTATCAACTTTTCTCACATTTATTCGATGAAATAGCAGGGCTTTGTAATTCTCCCTAGATTTGTGCTTAAGTGTGAAAACATGCTTTTTAGGCCTTAAAATAGCTGAATTTAACTCACTTTAATTCCATTCGATGCCTTGATATGTTTTTTGAGTGATTTTAGGTTCATAAGGCAAGTATTGGATGGAAGAAGTGAGGAGAAAAGATTGCAAAGTAGAAGAACTCATAAAGAAATGAAGGAACCACAAAGCTGTCAAGCCTGACCTCTTCGCACTCAATCGATGATAACTTGAGTTACAGAGGTCCAAATGAGACAGTTCCAGTTGTGTTGGAAAGCTAGCATCTGGGGCTTCAAAATGATATAAAATGTACCATAGTTGCCTGATGTATAGGGGCACGTACGCGCACATGACGTGCACGCGCCGATGGATCAGCGTAGGTCCATTTTGGGCAACTTATTGGGGGCAATTTGTAGCTCATTTTGGTCCCAATCCAACTCATTTCTGATGCTATTGAACCCTAGGATTGAAGGGGGGAATGAACCAAGTAGTCATAGTTTAGTTTTCATCATGTTTTAGGGTAGAATTCTAGAAAGAGAAGCTCTCCATTCTCTCTAGAATTTAGGGTAGTTTAGGTTAATCTCTCTCAAATTTCTCTTTCAATTCCTGTTTTGATTTCAGTTCTCTTTATGTTTTAGTGTTCTATTGTCTTAATCTTCTTAGTTTCTCTTGTTAATTTCTTATTTTACTCTCTTTTATGTTGATGAATATTGTTGGATCTTGATTTCTTTGAATGCAATCTTATGTTTCCATGCTCTTTTATTTTTATCTTAGTTGTTATTGTTGATTTCTTGCTTGTGGTAGTCATGAGTTTCACTAATTCTAGCATTTTGTGATGTTTTGTTTTATTTCACTTTAGGTGTTTGATAAAATGTTTACACTAGTTTTTGAGTAGTTTTCTTGACTCTTGGCCTAGGCTAAGGAAATTGAGTGACCTTGAGTTATTGGGTCTCATTGAATTGGTGATTTGAGAACCCTTGGTGATCAATTTGATACCCATTGACACTAACCCACTACTAATCCAATTAGTAGATAGGTTGGAAGTTATGGGTTGATGTTGATTAAGCCATTTGCTATACTTCAAGTATAGAAGTACACTTAATGAGCTTGGTTCCTCACAATTATCAATAATTGGTTTGAGACAGCAAGGGGACCCTGCCTTGCCTGTCGGATTTGGGGCCAGAGACACACAGGATACCAGAGGACTAGCTGAGTTTTAAGTTGGTCAGCAGTTTCAGGATAAAGAGGAGGTCGTGTTAAGCGTGAAGATGTATAGCATCCAACTTAAGGTTGAGTATTAATAAACCACTATTTTATGGTTTATCTTGTGCTAATTTGAGTGATTTTTATCAATTCTTTTCTCACTTATTCATATAATTTGCATGGTTTTACAATTCCTTCCTGATTTTGTGATATAGTTGAAAACATGTTTCCTAGGCCTTTAAACTGTCATTTTTAATTATCCTTTATTACCATTCGATGCCTGATATGTGTGTTAAGTGATTTAAAGGTTTATAGGGCAGGAATGGCTTAGAGGATGGAAAGGAATACAAGAAATTGAAGG
Source organism: Arachis ipaensis (assembly GCF_059453495.1). Lineage (NCBI taxonomy): Eukaryota > Viridiplantae > Streptophyta > Magnoliopsida > Fabales > Fabaceae > Arachis > Arachis ipaensis. Next base: position 99,352,101 of record NC_142436.1, on the reverse strand, counting down.
AATTGCTGAGCTGTCAAGCCTGACCTCTTCGTACTAAATCGACCATAACTTTAGCTACAAAGGTCCAAATGAGGTGGTTCTAGTTGTGTTGGAAAGCTAACATCTGGGGCTTCGAAATGATATATAATTTGCCATAGTTGCTTTGAAGATAATCGACACTCATGCATGCATCACGTGCACGCGTGCATTTGCGAAAATTCAGCGTATCAGAATTCGCCCCCAGCGATTTCTGGGCTCCTTTTGGCCCAGTTCCAAGCCCGAAAAACACAGAATAAGAGCTTCAGAATGGGGGAAACACAAGACACAACTCACACAACATTCATTCACATAATTTTAGGTTTAGATGTAGTTTCTAGAGAGAGAGGCTCCTCTCTCTAGGTTTTAGGATTTCTCTTAGTTTTAGGTTTATTTCTTTCCAATTCCAGGTTCAATGTTCCTTTAATTTAGTTTCTCTTCTACCTTTATTTATTCTAACATTCTAGTTTATTTATTTTCCCAATTTAGTTTATGAACTGCATGTTAGATTTGATTTCTTTATTTAATGCAATTTGAGGTATTTCATATTTATGATTTTAATTTAGCTTTTCACATTCTTAGCTTTGGTTGAGTAATTAGAAACTCTTGAGTTATCAAACTCCTTTGTTGATTGATAATTGAAAGTTGCTAATTGACTTGAATTTTACTAACTCTAGTTTTTCCTTGGGAGTTGAGTAAGACTTGAGGATTTATATTGATTTATCCATTTGACTTACCTTCATAGTAGAGGTTAACCAAGTGGGAGCAACAAATAATTCTCATCACAATTGATAAGGATAACTAGGAAAGGACGTCTGATTCTCATACCTTGCCAAGAGTTCACTTAATTATTAGTTTATTTTATTATCATTTACATTCCTTGTTTAATATTAAAAAACCCCAAAAATATACTTTTCCATAACCAATAATAAATCATACCTCCCTGCAATTCCTTGAGAGACGACCCAAGGTTTAAATTGTTCGGTTATCAATTTTATTAGAGGTTTGCTTAAGTGACAAAAAATTTTTTGTACGAAAGGATTCTTTGTTGGTTTAGAAACTATACTTACAACATGATTACTTTTGTGAAATTCTTTACTAGCAAAAATTCGTTCGTCAAAACGGCGCCGTTGCCGGGGAATTGCAAACGTGTGCCTTATTATTGGTTATTGTAAATATTTTCTTTTTGGTTATTTGTTAGTTTTTGTTAGTTTTAGGACTTAGTTGCTTGTTTTTATTCATTTTTGTTTTCATTTGTTACTATGAATTCTCACCCTTTCGGCTATGAGTTTTGTTCAAATTATGTTGCAGGGAATGGATGCTATAATGAGAACATGCATCAAGGTCAGAATAATCAAAGATGGGATGAGCCACAAGGATTTAATCAACCCTTTTGGCAACAACCACCTCCAATGGACTATCAACAACCATTCTATGATGCATACCAAGACAATGCTTATGGTAGACCTCTCCGTGACAATCAACACCCAGCACAATATATCTATGAATTTGATGATTTGGACTTTTGTGTGGTTTAGAATTCACAAATGAATTCTCGTTGCAAGTATAGTTTCTAAACCAACAATAATCATTTCATACAAAATTTGTTTGTCACAAGTACAAACCCCTAAAATCTATAAACTGAAGTATTCAAACCTCGGGTCATTCTCCCTAGGAATTGCAACAAAGTGTCTTGCTATTGGTTATAAGGTATGTTTGGGGGTTTTGAGTTAAGAAACAAGGAATGTAAATTGCAAAAGAAATAAACTAACAACTAAGAAAGCTCTTGGCAAGATATGAGAACTAGAAGTCCTATCCTAGTTATCCTCCTCAATTGTGACCATAATTGTCCATTACTACCACTTAGTTAACCTCTAATCATGGAGGAAAGTCAAGTGGATGAATCAACTTGATTCTACAAGTCCTAGCCAACTCCCAAGAGAAAGACTAGCTTTAGTGGTATCCAAATCAATTAGCAACTTCTAATTATCAATCTACAAAGGAATTGGATAACTCAAGCATCACTAATTACTCTATCAAAGCCAAGAGGAGAAAAATCTATACTAAAATCCAACCAAGCATTTCATCAAACACTTGGAAGGCATAAAAGGAAAGCAAAGTAAATTGATAACAACAATGAAATCTAACAACTACTTATTGCAAGGAATTAATAACAACAATCAAAGGAAACATAATTATTATGAATTACCTCAAATTAAATTGGAAGAAAATAGAAGGAACAAAAGTAGATCTACAACAAAGCATGGAAACAAAATAGAAGAGATTACAACAAAAGAATAGAGGAAGATGAATGTAACAAGAATTGAGAGTCAAAAGTAGAAGAAGGCATGAATTGAAACCTAGATCTAAGAACTAAACCTAATCCTAATTCTAATCCTAGAGAGAAGTGAGAGCTTCTCTCTCTAAAACTAACTTTTCCCTCAAAAACTACTCTAAACTAAACTAATGTGTGAAAGTATGTTAATTCCCCTTCAATCCTTGGTTTAAATAACATCAGAAATGAGTTGGATTGGGCCCACAAGGCTTTGTCATTCGCTGGCCACAAGTTGCATTAAGTGAATTGTGTGCATCCATCGACACGTACACGTACCGTGCGCATGAGCGTCCCTATGAGAAATGAAACCATGGCAAATATTATATCATTTTGAAGCCCTAGATGTTAGATTTCCAACGCAACTGGTATCGCATCATTTGGACCTCTGTAGCTCAAGTTATAGTCATTTAAGTGCGAAGAGGTCGGCTTGACAGCTTTTGCGATTCCTTCATTTCTTCATGAGTTCTCCATTTTTACATGCTTTTCCTTCATTCCCTTGATCCAATCTTTGCCTCCTAAATCTGAAATCACTTAACAAACATATCAAGGCATCTAATGGAATCAAGGTGAATTAAATTTAGCTATTCTAAGTCCTAAAAAGCATGTGTTCACTCTTAAGCACAATTAAAGGAGAAGTTATAAAACCATGCTATTTCATTGAATAAATGTGGGAAAAGATGATAAAACCCTCTAAATTCAACACAAGATAAACCCTAAAAATGGGGTTTATCATAATCCCCTCCTCAACATAGCTTTGAACCACCATACTCACAAGCACCTTACCACCAAACATCCCATATGACCCTAATCCTTACCCACCATACCAAGAGCGTTATGAGCCATACTTCGAACCACCACCTCAATATACACCACCTCCGTATCCTTATCAAGAAGAACCACCTCCGTATTATGAGCCTTTCCTCCCAACAAATGAACCCTCCTATCCACCCGAACCTCTATTGGATAACAATACTCTTATCTCTACTCTTATTGGTCTCACCTCTAAACTCCAAAATCTTATATCTCGCAGGGACCAACCCTCTACCTCCACTATTCAACCCTCAAGCTTTGGTGCACCACCACTCTCTGTGCAAGAATACCCATATCTATCAATCCGAGAGCAACATGATCCCAATGATGCTACTGACCCAGAACAAGAGAGAAGGGATCGGCTTTGCGAATTCATACTTCACAAGAAGCTAGAGGAGGCCCTAAAGGTGAAGGTAGTAGAGACCCTTGAGGAAAGTTGTCATGAAGTTGAAGACATCAAGGAGGAGTCTGATTTTGCACTAGTGCAAGTGAAGAAAACCGAATCTATCAAAGAAGAAGAGGTGATCGAAGACTTAGGAGATGTAGAACCTCCATGGGAAACTCAAGTCATAGCGCCTCCTTCCAAGACATTTGAATTTGATGTTGAAGATGGTGTACAACCTCCAAGACATATCATGGTTGAAGACATGGAAGCTGTTGATCATGAGATGAGTTCAATAGTAAATGAGTTTCTACCTACAATTGAACTCTCTCCCATTGAACTAGAGGAGGTTACTGTTGCAGAAGCTTGTCAAGAGGTGGAAGTTGTCAAGGAAGAGTTCAAGGGAATGGAGCTAGAAATCACCTTGCCAAGGTTGTTGGAGACCTCTCCCCCAAAGCCATCACCATACATTCCTTCATTCAAGTGGGTAAATTTTTCATCTCTAAGCTTAATTAGCCCATTTGAGTATGCTTTGCTTGATACGGATGGGCAACTTAGAGCTCTTTGTGGCTATAAGAGTAAGAGGGAGATGGTTAGTGGTAGGAATTGTCATGCAAGGTTCAATATGGTTGCATGCTTTGAAGTACAAGGGTTGGTATAATTCTCAATTGAATGGGTCTAGGAAGTTGTTTGGATATCTCCGTGAGAATTCTGATTGCTCACCACCCAAGTGAAAAAATCATGATCAACAAGAAGACGGGTGCAAAAGCATGGTTTTGGACCCCGGAATTCATTATAGCAATCAACACTCTTGGGGCCTTGTCGCTTGCTTTAACTTGCTCGAAGGCTCACCACCCAAGCCTCCATGACAAGGAGCTCCCAAACGTCCAACTTAAGGACTTTAACTAAAAGTGCTAGGTAGGAGACAACCCACCATGGTATGATCATTCCTCTTCAGTCTTAGTTTTATTTTATTTTGCTTTATTCCTAGTTTTATTTTATTCTATTTTTATTAGGGGTCATTCATAAATTTTGCATCAGCATCTACATTCTACATTCTGCATTCTGCATAAAAAAAGGGGCAAACCACGCGTACGCGCAGGCCATGCGTGGGCGTCGATAGCAATTTCGCTCCCCCATCCAACAAATAGAAAGTTATGATGGAATCGTGTGGCTGGTGTGCTCTGTGCATAATTCGAGCCACGCGTATGCGTCTACGACGCGTGCGCGTCACCTGCAACTTAGGAAATCAACGCGTACGCGTCAAGCACGTGCACGCGTGGATAGGACAATCGGCGTAAATTGGTGTTTGACCCGAGAGTTGTGCTGCCCTTACGATGGAACTGTGCTAGTGGCACAAAATCATTCCACGCGTACGCGTCCCTGACGCGTGCGCGTCATTTCGCTTTCTGACCACTGATGAGTGGATAATTTATACCCTTTTTGGCATTATTTTTACATAGTTTTTAGTATGTTTTAGTTACGTTTCATTATATTTTTATTAGTTTTTATGCAAAAATTATATTTCTAGATTTTACTATGAGTTTTTGTGTTTTTCTGTAATTTTAGGTATTTTCTGGCTGAAATTGAGAGATCTGAGCAAAAATCTTATTCAGAGGCTAAAAAAGGACTGCAGATGCTATTGGATTCTGATCCTCCTGCACTCAAAGTGGATTTTCTGGAGCTACAGAAGTCCAATTGGCACGCTCTTAATTGCGTTAGAAAGTAGACATCTTGGGCTTTCCAGAAATATATAATAGTCCATACTTTGCCTGAGATTTGATGGCCCAAACGGGCATCTAAACGCCCACCATTGACCCTTTTCTGGAGTAAAACGCCCAAACTCGCACCAGAACTGGAGTTAAACACCCAAACTGGCACCCAAGCTGGTGTTTAACTCCAAGAATGGCCTATGCACATGAAAGCTTCAATGCTCATCCCAGGCACACACCAAGTGGGCCCCGAAAGTGGATTTCTGCACTATCTGCACTTAGTTACTTATTTTCTGTAATCCCTAGTAACTAGTTTAGTATAAATAGCACTTTTTACTATTATCTTTGGAACATCTTTTGATCATTTTTAGAACGGAGACTTGGACTTGGAGGCTGGCCACTGATGTGTGAGCATCTTATCTATCTTTTCCTTATAAATTTGAACTTGAATTGCTAAGTTTAATCAAAATTTAAATATCTTTTAGCCACTATGGATGCTACTTTGAGTTGTACACAATTCTATTTATTTCAAGTAGCATTTGGATGGATTTGACGGAGTTTTGTAGCAGAAAAGGGAGAAAGCGAATGATGCTGTCAATCCTGACATCCTTGAACTCAAACTGGAATAACTTGAGCTACAGAGGTCCAATTGACGTGATTCTAGAGGCATTAGAAAGTTAACTTCCAGGGCTTTCTAACGATATATAATAGTGCACATTTCTTCTCCAGCAACCTCTGCATCCTCCATGTTGAACTTGGTTCCTGCCAAGTTCAGCGTGGATTGGAGAACTTCCAGGGAAGAACTTGCTGCCTCCTCCACGCTGAACTTGGGAAAAGCCAAGTTCAGCGTGGATTCAAAGGAACACGTTGAAGCACTTGCTGCCTTCTCCATGTTGAACTTGGAAAAAGCCAAGTTCAGCGTGGAGCTTAATGAATCCTATGGTCCCCACACTCCTCAAGCCCTGCACGGATCAATCAAATTAATTTTGATTCAACTTTTATTTTATTTACAATTAGGAAAAGATATTATTTTAGTTTTAGAAAATATATTTTTTCATTAATTAGAATTAGATATAAAAGGAAAAGAATCAGCCCTTCGGGTATCTCTTCTCACCTACCTCATTCCGAAATTTACAGTTTTTCAGAATTCTTATTTTCTCTTTGAACCATGAGCAACTAAACCTCCATTGTTAAGGTTAGGAGCTCTATCTATTGTATGGATTGATACTATTATTTTTCTATTTTAATTCATGTATTGATTTCTATTTCAAGAATTGTTTTCGTTCTTTATTTTATGAATTTGGGTGGAACGGAAGTATGACCCTTGTTCTAATTGAGTTCTTGTATAACTTGGAAAAGCTCTTTACTTAAACAACAGCTTGAAAACAATTTCTTCTAATTATATGGACTTAACGGGATACGTGACATATAATCCTTTTATATTTGGGTAATTAGAGTTTCTGTGGCACATAAACTAGAATTGAACTTCATCCTCTAATTAGAATTAAATGACCAAGGAATTGGCGATTGATGAAAGTAAGAGTAGACTAAGAAGGTCTAAGGAATTAGGGCTTAGTCATATAAAGTTTGCCATGAATTGAATCTTGCATGATTAAAAAAGTTAGTAAGAAAAGTTAATCTGAAAAATAGATATCTCTGAAGCCTTAACTGTTTCTCCATATATTATTCTCATCAATTTACGGCTTGCTGTTTTAATTTCTGAATTGCTATTTAATGCTTTTGAATACCAAAACACTCTTTTCTGTTCGTCTGACTAAGCCATTCACTCAACCATTGTTGCTTGATCCATTAATCCTCGTGGGATCGACCCTCACTCACCTGAGGTATTACTTGGTATGACCCGGTGCACTTCCCCGTTAGTTTGTGGTTATAAATTCCGCACCAGCCACACAGCCATGCCTAAACTATTTTCACTGATGTATTTTCTACGGTGGAGTTTCTACACCTCATAGATTAAGGTGTGGAGCTCTGCTGTTCTTCATGAATTAATGCAAGTACTATTGTTTCTCTTTCAATTCACGCATACTTCTTCTCCAATATATACTCTCGTACTTAGTTCAGTTAAGTCAGAATGAAGGGGTGGCCCGTGACAATCACCCAATCTTCGTTACTCGCTTAGCTAAGATCCGCGTGCCTGACAACTATTAGTTTTTACATAGTTTTTAGTATATTTTAGTTACTTTTTATTATATTTTTATTAGTTTTTATGAAAAAATCACATTTCTGGACTTTACTATGAGTTTGTGTATTTTTCTGTAATTTCAGGTATTTTCTGGCTGAAATTGAAGGATCTGAGCAAAAATCTGATTCAGAGGCTAAAAAAGGACAGCATATGCTGTTGAATTCTGACCCTCCTGCACTCGAAGTGGATTTTCTTGAGCTACCGAAGCCAAATTGGCGCGCTCCCAATTGCGTTGGAAAGTAGACATCTTGGGCTTTCAAGAAATATATAATAGTCCATGCTATGCCCGATATTTGATGGCCCAAACTAGCGTCTAAGCGCCCACCATTGACCCTTTTATGGAGTAAAACGCCCAAACTGGCACCAGAACTAGAGTTAAACGCCCAAACTGGCACCCAAGCTGGCGTTTAACTCCAAGAATGGCCTATGCACGTGAAAGCTTCAATGCTCAGCCGAAGAACACACCAAGTGGGCCCCGAAAGTGGATTTCTGCACTATCTGCACTTAGTTACTTATTTTCTGTAATCCCTAGTAACTAGTTTAGTATAAATAGCACTTTTTACTATTATCTTTGGAACATCTTTTGATCATTTTTAGATCGGAGACTTAGACTTGGAGGCAGGCCACACGGCCATGCCTAAACTATTTTCACTTATGTATTTTCTACGGTGGAGTTTCTACACCTCATAGATTAAGGTGTGAAGCTCTGCTGTTCTTCATGAATTAATGCAAGTACTATTGTTTCTCTTTCAATTTACGCCTACTTCTTCTCCAATATATACTCTTGTACTTAATTCAGTTAAGTCAGAATAAAGGGGTGACCCGTGATAATCACCCAATCTTCGTTACTCGCTTAGCCAAGATCCGCGTGCCTAACAACCACAAGCGGTCTACATAATGTTTAACATAGTCATTGGACGACAGCCGGAGTATATTCTCTTGGATATCTAATACACGGACCGAGTCCATGAGATTAGTATCTTCATGGTATAGGCTAGAACCATTGGCAGCATTCCTGAGATCCGGAAAGTCTAAACCTTGTCTGTGGTATTCCGAGTAGGATCTGGGAAGGGATGAATGTGACGGGCTTCAAACTTGCGAATGTTGGGCGTAGTGACAGTGTGCAAAAGGACAAAGGTCCTATTTCGATGCTAGTGAGAACCGACAGATGATTGGCCGTGCGGTAGCTGTACTTGGTATTTTTCATCCGAGACGAAAAATCCGACAGTTGATTAGCCGTGCAGAGATCGTACCTGGTATTTTTTATCCGAGAGGATCATACAGCTTGCTATGGAAGGGAGCACGCATGATTGGAAGGCAATAGGAAAGCAGAGGTTCAGAAGCAACAAAGCATCTCCAAACGCTTATCTGAAATTCCAACCAATGAATAACATAAGTATCTCTATCTTATTCTATAGTTTATTTATCCTTTAATTATCAAAACCTCATAACCATTTGAATCCGCCTGACTAAGATTTACAGGATAACCATAGCTTACTTCAAACTGACAATCTCTGTGGGATCAACCCTTACTCACGTAAGGTATTACTTGGACGACCCAGTGCACTTGCTGGTTAGTTGTGCGGAGTTGTGGAAAGTGTGAATCACAATTTCGTGCACCAACCACCTACGCGTACGCGTGGGCGACGCTTACGCGTCGAATGGCGAACTCATTTTTCACTTGTACGCATGAAGTACGGGTACGCGTCGCGCCTTGTTGTTAAATTCTTACTTTTTTATTCCATCTTTTCACCTTCTTTCTTCCTCCTTTCTTACTTATTTCTTCTCCATCTTTTTAACTTCTCATCCTTCTTCACTTTCATTCTATTTTACTTAATTTATTTGCATACTTTCATTCATTGCATTTTAATTTTGTGCATATTTTTATTTTTTCTCTAAATTTATTATTTTTCCATTGGTGTTAAATTTTCTTAATCAACTATTACATCTTTTCTTGAATTATTCTGGTGCTTCATGACTTGTTTTATTCTGATTGTGTATTATTATTCATAAGTCAATGCTATTCTTTTATGATACTTGCATTCCATTTGCATTGATATGCACTTATACTATCTTGCATTACCCACTCCCTCTCCCCCATTTGTTGCAATTTTTGTACTATTGATATGCCATGTGCTTCTACTGTTTTCTCACTTGCATGTTGTAGCTACCATGTACTTGAGACTCTCGTTGTTTGGCATTAACCCACCCATGTTTTCTTCGTTTTCTATCTTTGTTTTTGGGTTACTTTTCTTCCCTTTTTCTTTCAGGATGGCCACCAGGAAGGAAAATGGAAAACTTTTGCATGGGACGACAGACAAGTCCATTTGCACAATCTTTGGAGAAACGCATCAGTTGGAGCAACCCGTCCACTTGCACATCTTAGCATGCACCGAGGACGGTGCAATCTTTAAGTGTGGGGAGGTCGATACCGACTTCTATGGGTTAGTTAGTTCCTATTTCAATTCCAATGTTTAATTTTATTTGTTAAATTAGTTGTTGCATTTGCATGTTTCATTGCATGTTTGTTTGATTTTGTGCATTTAGCTACTACTTGATTGAAGTAATATTTTCTTTTTCAAGACCCTTTTTATAGCATTTCACTAATTTAAATTGAAAAATTTTTATTGTTAAACTTGTCGAAGATTGTAATTTGGAACATGAATTATAGCTAAGAACACACAACCTGTGAGATTTGAGCTTAATTACATGGTTACATTATTTAACCATGCTATTTTATTCTTGTGTGTTTTCTTCTCTATGACTGTAATCTATATTTTGTTCCATTCTATATGTCCATTGTTTAGTATATTTAGTTATTTACATGCTTGCATATGATTGCGGCCATCATTTGTTATTATCTCACTTATCCCTGATAGCTACCCTTTCAATCACCTTTGTTAGCCACCTTGAGCCTTTTAATCCCTATTTGTTCTATATTTTACCACATCATTAGTATTAAGCGAAAAAACAATTAATTACCCCAATTGAATCTTTGGTTAGCTTAAGTTAGGGATTGTGTATCAATTAAGTGTGGGGAAATGTGGAAACTTGGGTTGATGAAAGTGTATAGTGTTCTATTGACAAAATATTGGGAATTTGGGTACCTACTCATGTAAGACCAAAAAAATTAAAAATTCATGTGCATTGATATGCTGTGCTTACTTTATTATTTTTAATCAAGTAAAAAAATAAAAAATTAAAAAAATTAAAAAACCAAAAATATTCAAATAAATGAGTAAATAAATAAGGGGACAAAGTTACCCCAATGTTAAGTTTAATGAAAGATCAATGCATATGTAGTCAAATTAAAAATAATTTGGTACATGAGTATGTGATGCAAAAGTGGGAATTATGGAAAGCTTAGGCTAGTCAATGATTCATATTTTAGCTCACTTGGCCATATATATATCCTCACCCTTACTTTAGCCCCATTACAACCTTGAAAAGACCTCATGATGTTTGCATTGGTATACTAAATTTTTGTTGATTGGTTAGATGAAGAACAAAGTTTAGAAAGCATGACTAGAGAAGAGTAGAGTGATTAACCCTAGACACTTGAGAGATTAGAGTGCATATTCACTACCAGTAAGGGTTCAATGCTTGATTCTATGTTCCCTGCTTTCATGAGCTATCTTCTTACAAGTTTACTTGTCTTTTATTGTATGATTCGAATTAGTGGAATCTGATTTATGGTTGTCTTAGAGAACTTATTTGCTTTTAACCAAGTAGACAGAATCATCTTAGCATATAGTTGCATTCATAGGTTGCATCTCATGAGTCTTACTTTCCCCCATTCATTCTGTATATCTCCTTGAGCTTAGCATGAGGACATGCTAATGTTTAAGTGTGCAGAGATTGATAAACCACTATTTTATGGTTTATCTTGTGCTAATTTGAGTGATTTTTATCAATTCTTTGCTCACTTATTCATATAATTTGCATGGTTTTACAATTCCTTCCTGATTTTGTGATATAGTTGAAAACATGTTTCCTAGGCCTTTAAACTATCAATTTTAATTATCCTTCATTACCATTCGATGCCGTGATATGTGTTAAGTGATTTCAGGATTTATAGGGCAGGAATGGCTTAAAGGATGGAAAGAAAGCATGCAAAAGTGGAAGGAATACAAGAAATTGAAGGAATTGCTGAGCTATCAAGCCTGACCTCTTCGTACTAAATCGACCGTAACTTGAGCTACAGAGGTACAAACGAGGGAGTTCTAGTTGCGTTTGAAAGCTAACATCCGAGGCTTCGAAATGATATATAATTTGCCATAGTTGCCTTGAAGATAATCAATGCGCATGCGTGCATCACGTGCACACGTGCATCTGTGAAAATTCAGCGTATCAGAATTCACCCCCAGCATTTTGTGGGCTCCTTTTGGCCCAGTTCCAAGCCCAAAAAATACAGAATAAGAGTTGTAGAATGGAGGAAACACAAGACACAACTCACACAATATTCATTCACATAATTTTTGGTTTAGATGTAGTTTCTAGAGAGAGAGGCTCTCTCCTCTCTCTAGGTTTTAGGATTTCTCTTAGTTTTAGGTTTATTTCTTCCCAATTCCAGGTTAAATATTCCTTTAATTTAGTTTCTCTTCTACCTTAATTTATTCTAGCATTCTAGTTTATTTATTTTCCCAATTTGGTTTATGAACTCCATGTTAGATTTGATTTCTTTATTTAATGCAATTTGAGGTATTTCATATTTATGATTTTAATTTAGCTTTTTACATTCTTAGCTTTGGTTGAGTAATTAGAAACTCTTGAGTTATCAAACTCCTTTGTTGATTGATAATTGAAAGTTGCTAATTGACTTGAATTCCACTAACTCTAGTCTTTCCTTGGGAGTTGACTAGGACTTGAGGATTCATAATGATTTATCCATTTGACTTACCTTCATAGTAGAGGTTAACCAAGTGGGAGTAATAAACAATTCTCATCACAATTGATAAGGATAACTAGGATAGGACGTCTGATTCTCATACCTTGCCAAGAGTTCACTTAATTATTAGTTTATTTTATTATCATTTACATTCCATGTTCAATATTCAAAAACCCCAAAAATATACTTTTCCATAACCAATAATAAATCATACCTCCCTGCAATTCCCTGAGAGACGATCTGAGGTTTAAATACTTCGGTTATCAATTTTATTAGAGGTTTGCTTAAGTGACAAACAATTTTTTGTACGAAAGGATTCTTTGTTGGTTTAGAAACTATACTTACAACGTGATTACTTTTGTGATATTCTTTACTAGCAAAAATTCGTTCGTCAAGTATAAAGTGTTGGAATCTGATTACTGCAAGTACCATGGAATGTGTAAGTATTTCAACAACGGATGCACATGGTTGATTCAAATCAGACTCTGGTAGCACAGAGGTATTTGGGAGGTGAAACGGTATAATGGACCGCATACTTATCTGGACATTTCAATATCTAGTGATCACAGGAGGCTCGATTACCATGTGATCTCAGCATTCATACTCCCTATGATCAGAGCCGATGCTGCTGATGCGCACAAAACTTGTCTCTCAACAAATTTTCTTCGGCAAGTGTACCAAATTTGTCGTCAAGTAAAAACTCACAATAGAGTGAGGTCGAATCCCACAGAGATTGATTGATTAAGCAACTTTAATTAGAGGAATGTTCTAGTTGAGCGAACCAGAATTTGATTTGAGATTTGTAGAAAATTAAATGGCGGGAAAGTAAATAGCAGAAACAGTAAATGCTAGAAATAAAGAGCTGAATGTAAATGGCGGAAAGTAAATTGCAGAATCTTAAATGGGAATGGGGTAATTGCTCATAAAAGTAAATGGCAGAAATTAAAGAGAATGGGTAAGATCAGAAATGGGGAGTTCATTGGGTTCAGGAGATGTTGCATTCTCCGGATCAAGTTCATTTTCATCTCTTCCTCAATCAATGCATTCATTGATCTCCTTGGCAATCTTAAGTGATCGAATTCCAATTTCTTGGTAATTCAATCTCTCAAATCTTGATCAATAGCCAATTCCTTGGTCAATTGCTCATGAGAAGAGATGAAGTATGGTCACTGATTATACCACATGCATTTCCCAAATCAAGTGTTGGTAGGATTATAGTCACATATCCATCCAAACCCAATTTGGTCCAGCATGAGAAAGCATTTCTAGCATGATCTCTTCATTCCTCTTTCAAGGTTCAGAAGAGATCCAAGTATGAATAGCTTCTTTTCCAAGATAACTGCCCAATTGGATGAAGATCAAAAGCTTTCTAGTAAAATCAAGAGAAAAGATAGAAGAATGAGAACAATAGAGCTCTCTAACCCAATGAAAGGGGTTTAGTTGTTCATAGCTCTGGAAAATGAAAACCAAGATGGAGAATACATGATGAAAGTAAAACTAGAAGTGCAGAGAAAGTAAAATACAGAGAGTAGTTCTATGCCAAAGGCTCCCTAAAGTTTCCAACTCCCTAACTAATTCAAAGCTACTCCTATATATACTATTCTTCTCATCTTCTAGTTGGCTCTTCAAGTCTTGGGTATGGGCCTCTGAATCTTGAGTTTGAAGCAGTTATCCTTTTCATTGGGCTTAGCTTTGCTTGCAGAGAGAAAAGGTGAAGTAGGCAGGGACTTTGACTCAGGACGTTAGTGGTGTCAACGTTAAGTGAAAGTGTGGGTTCGAAAACGTTAGTGACAATCACCTTTTTCACTAACATTCCTAACCCAAATATGATCACGTTGACTTCAACGTTAGTGGCACTAACGTGACCACTAACGTTGCCTCTTGGTCCTTCGCACACGTTATTGGGACTTACCTTTCCCAATAACGTGGATAGTCCTCCCTTGTCCCTACGTTAGAGTCCACGTTAACTAGGTTAACGTGGCTTCTAACGTAGCAGTGCCAATTCTTCGAGAACGTTAGTGACACTTACCTTTGTCACTAACGTTCCAATGTGCCCCTTTCCCACGTTAGAGTCCACGTTAACTAGGTTAACATGGCTTCTAACGTAGTAATGCTAGCCATCCCCAACGTTAGTGACAAATGTGAGTGTCACTAACGTTGGCTCATCATCTCTTTATCCACGTTAGCTTCCACGTTAACTAAGTTAACGTGGGAGTTAACGTGGCTTATGGAGGCTTGGCCAACGTTAGTGACAAAGGTGAATGTCATTAACGTTGGCTTCTCTTTTGCTTCTTAACGTTAGAGTCCACGTTAAGTAAGTTAACGTGGCAACTAACGTGGCCAATTATGAGCTTGGTCCAACGTTAGTGACAAAGGAGAGTGTCACTAACATTGGCCTTGTTGTCTTCTTCCACGTTAGAGTTCACGTTAACTTAGTTAACGTGACTCTTAACGTGGGCTTATGATGGCTTCGAGGGCGTTATTGGCGATTACCTTTCTCATTAACTTTGCAAGTTAGCACCCATTCCACGTTAGAGGTCACGTTAGTGGAACTAACGTGACTGCTAACGTAGTTCTTCTTTGCTTCCTTTGTCGTGAAATCAAGCAACAAAGTGCATCAAAGTTCTAGTCCAAGTCATGAGTCATGCATCATCCAATTTGTCATATAATTCATGCAAAATTCTCATGAAATTATGTAAAGTGCACAATGTATTCTTGAATCAAGATGTAAGTGAATATCTACCCAAAACTAGCTTATTTTCTAAGAAATTGCATAAAACTACCTTAAAAACAGTAAAGAAAAGGTCAGTGAAACTGGCCAAAATGCCCTGGCATCACAACACCAAACTTAAAGCTTGCTTGTCCCTAAGCAAGTACTGGAACAAGAGAATGATGAATAGAATGCCAAGAGAAATGAGTCATTCTTGTGGAAGTCATGTTCCTGGTTTTATGGTGGTTTCATGCATAGCAACTTAAGTTCATTCCTTCACTGGCTTTCAGACCTTTATCATGTTCTAGAATACTCACTTGATTGCATCCCATGAGACTTTTATTCATTGATCCTTTTGTTGTCATTTCAGGGCTTATTTGTGTTCTTAGGCTAAGTGCTCTGTAAGGGGGCAACTCTTTAGAATAAGCTTTCAGCCAACACTCCCGAACCAGTTGGTTCAAGGTGCTAGGTGTTGAAGCACCCCTAAAGACTTACTTCCTCAAGTCTCTCCCCCATACATACACGCCACAGGCACATGGTTTGTTTATTTTCTTTCCTTGAGGTCTTGGTGTCCAGCACCTCTTTGGGTTACTAAATGTTCTGTAGCAAAGATTGCTCTTGATAGTGGACTTTCAGCTGATAATCTCGGGTTAGTCAACCCAAGTTACCAGGTGATAAAGCATCCCTGAGAGCTTAGTAATCCAAGCAGATCCTTGGTATAGGAACACCACAGACACATCCCTCAAGACTTAAACCCTTAGTGCCTAGCCTCTTTTCTTGCTATTTTTCTTTTATTCTTCAACTTTGATTGTTCTTTCCCTTTTTCTTATTAGGATCTTGTTATTTAGCTAGTCTCATGGGGTGTGTTCAAGCATATGATTCATGACAGATAGTTGTCTTCCCACCTTGTGGTTGAACCAACTTAGCTAACTTATGACCACACCACAAACTCAGGAACTTACTCCATAGTACGAACTCCACTCTAGTCTTTTATAAAACACTCCTTCTCTTTTCATTTGATTCACAAGGACAAGCATACAAGTAAGTAAGGAAATGATGCAGTAATGACATTCAGACTAGCAATCCTAGACCTAAGCAATGAAAAACTTAAAAGACAGAATTTAAAAAGGTTCCAACTAACGAGTAACTATTAATCAAAAGTGCATTCGGACTTCCAACTTTCATCATTCTAAGTACATGGAATTAAGTACAATACAACCTTTGGGTGATGGTTTCTAGTTGCCCTCTTTTTGTCATCATCCTAGTTTTTGCTACCTCACTTCCTTGGGTGAAGGTGCACCATTTTCTCATAAGATTCCTTCAAAGTTATTGGAAGTTGTTTGTTCCCAAAGCACTTGAGAAATAGTTAGCTTGCATGTATGCTTGTGACTTCTGAACTTAATTTGGTGTGTGAACACCAAACTTAGTTCCTTGCCCAGTACAAAACCTTGCATATATGCAGAGAACCTCATATCTTGTTATTAACAAAACAATTATTAACTAAAGTCTAACTACATCTAAGTGGTTTCCCTTGATTGGTTGGAGCTAGCAATGTGCTTTGGAAGTGGAGTGTGATTCTAACTAATATCCTTTGGTGGGACACCAAACTTAGAATTACACTTTCACTCTTGGATTGTTTTGGTGTGGAACACCAAACTTAGCTCCTCGCAATACAGGGGAAACAACTTGTGACCTTTATTGAAATAAAGATGAAAAGGAAACTACCTGAGGTTGGGTTGCCTCCCAACAGAGCGCTCTTTTATCGTCGCTAGCTCGACGATTCCTCAATTACTTGAGATGATACTTTACTCTGGGGTTTTGCAGGGGATGGGCATAAGGATCATCGTCTTTATGAGGGGGCTTGGTTCGGTCTTCAAGGGTCTCATTCTTTTCAATGTTGCATGGAAATATTTTCCAATGCATCCCTCCTTGATGCACGTGTGTAGTACCCTCCTCTTGTGGTGTCCGAACCTTCCTCATTTAATTTTCCAATCAATCCCCTTCAATGCTCCTTTCCCTTTTCCTATAAAAATAAAATAAAAAAATTAATATCATTGAGAAATTAAACTTTACGGCTAGAATAATAAAGAAAAAGAACTAGATTATTTATTCATGAACACCAACTAACTAACTAACTGTGTATCCTTATATGCACATTGGTGGCATCTTGGGTGACACCAAACTTAGTTTGTAGCACTGTGATGAAAAAGTTTTATTCAAGGCTCCAAGATTAGCATGCTCTGGTTTGCATTCATGCTCTCTCGGCATGCTTTGAACACCAAACTTATTCTTCACTATATACTGCCTAATAAGGATTTCACCAAGTGTTTACCAAGTTTGGGTTGGAATTCATGAATATTGACTTATTCACTATTTTCTAAAAGCATATAAAACATGGGTTGCCTCCCATGAAGCGCTTCTTTAGCGTCACTAGCTTGACGTTTCTCCTTCATCAGGGAGGTTGATAATGCTTCAAGTCCTCCCCTCTTGCTGTGGACCTATATCCATTGGTTGTATCAATGATCTCTACATGTTCCAAGGAGAGAACTCTGTTGATAGTGAAGACCTTAGGTAACTGAGATGGTACAGTGGGGAGATTAGGGGGGATATCTGGGAAGTAAGCTGAGATCACTTTATTCCCTGAAGAGAAGTCCTCGGTAGGGATCTTCTTGTTCCTCCACCTCCTTGGTACCTTCTTCTTTGTTCCTTGTGATGTTGTCTTACTCTTTGTGACATCCTCCTCTAAGGAAATGTGGTTACTGGTCTCATATGATTCTGGTGGTTTGGGTTCCTCCTGATTTTCATTGAGCTGTGGCAATTGCTATTTGCCTTGTTCATCAATCAAGGGAGTTCCCAGATGTGCTGGTTGTGCTTCAGTGCTTGTTTCTTCCTTCAGTATCTCACTGTGATTCTTCCTTGGTTCCTTGTTCTCTTGATCTGTTTCTTGTGAGAGTTTGAAGACATTAAAGCTGAGTTGTTCATCATGGATCCTCAAAATTAGCTCCCCTCGCTCTACATCTATGAGTGCTCTGGCTATAGCTAGGAATGGTCTTCCAAATATGATTGGGTGAGTGTGACTCTCTTCCATGTCCAATATGACAAAGTCTATTGGGAGGAAGTATTTCCCAACCTTTACCAACACATTTTCCACCACTCCTATTGCTTGTTTTTGAGTTTTATCAGCCAGCCTGATGACTACATCTGTGGGCATTATCTCATTGATCTGCAGCCTCTTCATAAGGGATAAGGGCATTAAGTTGATGCTTGCTCCCAAATCGCAGAGTCCCTTATCAAACATGGTTTCTCCGATGGCACAAGGAATGTAGAAACTCCCTGGGTCCTTTCTTTTTGTAGGCAACTCTGGTTGAATGAGGGCGCTGCACTCCTTGTTCATCACTATAGTTTGGCCTCCCTTGAGTGAGCTTTTCCTGGGAAGCAGTTCCTTCATATACTTGATGTATGCAGGCATTTGTTGGATGGTCTTGATGAATGGTATGTTTACATGCAGAGATGCAAACAAGTCAAGAAATCTTGAGTATATTCTCTTCTCCACAGCACCATTGAGTAGTTGGGGAAAGGGTGCATAGAGTCTCAGCAGCTCCTGTTGTGAGATTTTTGGTTCTTGGTGATCTTTTTCCTTCTTCTCTGCTGAGGTATCTCCAGGTTGTTCTGACGGCTTGTTTGGCTTATCCTCAGTCTCCTTACCACTTATAGTGACCATCTTGCAATCTTCCCATCTTACTTTCTTTGTTTCACCTCTCGAATTTTTCTCTGTGTCACTTGGGAATCCATCTGTAGGTTTGGGAATCTGCTCAGAGAGATACCCCACTTGAGATTCCAACCTCTTGATGGTGTCTCCCTGGTTCTTAAAATTTTCTCGTACTTCCTCCTTGAACACCTTATTGTCTTGAATCTCTTTGCATATGCCTTCAAGCAGGTTCTCAATCCTTGAGAGTCTGTCATCAGATGATGGTGGATTGGGATTAGAGGTAGAAGGATGAGGAGTGTTATTTTAGTTTTGATATGGATGTGGAGAGGTGCTGTTATGGTGGTGTTGATATGTTCTCTGTGTGAATTATTGGTGGGCTGCATTGTTGTTGGGGTTGTGACGTCTCTGATCTTGGCTTTGATCTTGTTGATTCCCCCACCCAAAGTTTGGGTGATTCCTCTAACCAGGGTTGTAGGTCTTGGAGTATGGGTCATGATTTTGTCTAGGTGAATTCCCAATGTAGTTGGCTTGCTCCTGCTCACTCTCTGCCTCTGCATTCACTCCCTCTTGGGTTGTTGATGAGGTGGTGATTGCTGCTACTTGGTTCCTCTCCATCTTCTTGGTGAGGTCAGCTAATTGCTTGGTAATGAGCTTGTTTTGGGCCAGCAGAGCATCTACATTGTTTAGCTCCATCACTCCTCTAGTGTTCCCTCTTTCGGAGGCATAGAAGTAGTCATTCTCTGCTACAGTTTCAATGACATCTATGGCCTCCTCAATGGCCTTCTTCTTGTTCAGAGATCCCCCGGATGAGTGGTCTACTGCTTTCTTTGATTCATAAGAAAAGCCTTCATAGAAAATGTGTAGCTGTAACCATTCATTGAACATATCTGGTGGACACCTCTTTGTTAGGTCCTTAAACCTCTCCCATGCTTCATATAGAGTCTCACCATCCTGCTGCCTGAAAGTTTGAACCTCAGCTCTCAGCCTGTTGATTCTTTGAGGGGGATAGAATCTGGCTAAAAATTTGTTCACCACATCTTCCCAGGTTGTCAAACTCTCCTTAGGGAAGGATTCCAGCCATTTAGATGCCTTATCCTTGAGTGAGAAAGGGAACAAAAGTAGTCTATAGGTGTCAGGATGAACACCATTAGACTTCACAGTATCGTATATCCTCAGGAAGGTGGTTAGATGTTGATTGGGATCTTCTTGGACGCCTCCTCCGAATGAATAGTTGTTATGAACAAGGGTGATGAGCTGTGGTTTTAGTTCAAAGTTGTTGGCATGTATGGTTGGCTTTTGAATGCTACTCCCACAGTTTCCTGGGTTTGGGTTGATTTAGGAGCCTAGAACTCTTCTCTCTTGCCCAGCATGAGTTGCTAGACCTTCTCTGCCATGGTTGTGAGCCTCTTCTTCATGAATGTTCTCCATATTCTCTTCCATGTCTAGTTCAAAGTACTCTTCCTCTTCCTCAGCACCCACTACTCTTTTTCCTCTTGCTTCCCTCCTTAATCTAAGGAAGGTCCTCTCAGGTTCAGAATCAAAGGAAGTTGAAGCCCCGCCTCTCCTTCCTGTCATACAACCAACAAGGTACAAGCAAGGAAACAGATCCAGAAAGTATTCTGTTAGAATTACTGTTAGTGTGAGTGATGTAATATATCAAACAGTTAGTGGGTTATTGAACTGAATTGTAAATAACTAAAAAAAAACAAAAAAGTAGGGGGAAGGGAAGAAATTAACTAAAACTGAAAGCGAATTAACTCAACAGAAATTTAAATCAAACAAAAGAAAAATGCTCAATCTAGTTATCCTCCAATTTAATCATTATTGATTCAAAATCAATCTCCGGCAACGGTGCCATAAACTTGATACGCACAAAACTTGTCTCTCAACAAATTTTCTTCGGCAAGTGTACCGAATTTGTCATCAAGTAAAAACTCACAATAGAGTGAGGTCGAATCCCACAAAGATTGATTGATGAAGCAACTTTAATTAGAGTTATGTTCTAGTTGAGCGAACCAGAATTTGATTTGAGATTTGCAGAAAATTAAATGGCGGGAAAGTAAATAGCAGAAACAGTAAATGCTAGAAATAAAGAGCTGAATGTAAATGGCGGAAAGTAAATTGCAGAATCTTAAATGGGAATGGGGTAATTGCTCATAAAAGTAAATGGCAGAAATTAAAGAGAATGGGTAAGATCAGAAATGGGGAGTTCATTGGGTTCAGGAGATGTTGCATTCTTCGGATCAAGTTCATTTTCATCTCTTCCTCAATCAATGCATTCATTGATCTCCTTGGCAATCTTAAGTGATCGAATTCCAATTTCTTGGTAATTCAATCTCTCAAATCTTGATCAATAGCCAATTCCTTGGTCAATTGCTCATGAGAAGAGATGAAGTATAGTCACTGATTATACCACATGCATTTCCCAAATCAAGTGTTGGTAGGATTATAGTCACATATCCATCCAAACCCAATTTGGTCCAGCATGAGAAAGCATTTCTAGCATGATCTCTTCATTCCTCTTTCAAGGTTCAGAAGAGATCCAAGTATGAATAGCTTCTTTTCCAAGATAACTGCCCAATTGGATGAAGATCGAAAGCTTTCTAGTAAAATCAAGAGAAAAGATAGAAGAATGAGAACAATAGAGCTCCCTAACCCAATGAAAGGGGTTTAGTTGTTCATAGCTCTGGAAAATGAAAACCAAGATGGAGAATACATGATGAAAGTAAAACTAGAAGTACAGAGAAAGTAAAATACAGAGAGTAGTTCCATGCCAACGAAAAGGTCAGTGAAACTGGCCAAAATGCCCTGGCATCAGCTGCCCTGTCAATCAAGGTACTCCAGAATGCGACAGAGGCCCATTTTGGTTTCAGACTGACTTACAGGAGGGTTTGAATGGCTAAGCAGAAAGCCGTGGCTTAGATTTATGGTGATTGGAAAGAGTCATATAATGAGTTGCCATGATGGGTGCTAGGTATGTAGATCACGATTTTGGGTAGTGTTGCAGTGTTGATGACGAGTCCTGTGTGACTGGGTGGCCAAGTGAGTGAGGAGCAAGCATACTTCCACCGACTTTTTTGGACTTTCCATCATGTATTGAGGCGTTCCGATATTGCAAGCCTCTGGCTAATATCGACGGGACCCACCTGTATGGCAAGTACGGTGGAACACTGCTAGTTGCAATTTTTGAAAACGAAAACTCCAACATCATTCCTATCGCATTTGCATTTGTGGAGGGTGAGAATGCAGAGTCATGGTTGTTCTTCTTATCCCACATTCGTAGCATGTCACGCCTCAATTGGATAGGCATAACGGGATTAAGGCTACACTAGAGGCTCCTGATAGGGGTTGGCTTCCGTGTAATGCGTATAGGGCATTTCTAGTGAATGCTGCTTATGCAAAGATTGAGGTAGAGTTCGGCTACCAGTTTGACATACTCCGCTTTGAGGACCCGGCCATGTGTAACTGGACCAATCAGATTGACTATGAACTCAGCATTGTGATGAAGGGCGAAGGTTCGGGCATATGACGACGAACATCTCCGAGTGTGTTAACTCGATCCTGAAGTATGTAAGGAACCTTCCGGTGTGTTCCCTGGTGAAGTCCACATATAGATCGTTAGCAGAGCTTTTTATGCGCAAAGGAAGAGAGGCAAAGGCATAATTGGGAATAAGACATTGGTTTAGTCAGCATCTGATGAAGGCAATTGAGACAAATTTGAAGGGCTCAAGGTGTTTCACGGTGACTTTGTACAACTGGCAGCAATCAGAGTTCACTATGGCTGAGATGACACCCATAGGCACATTCTCCCTTGGGTCTTACATAGTGTCCCTTAGGGACCAAACCTGTGATTATGGGTATTTCCAGGCTCTTCATTATCCATGTCGTCATGATGCCACTCTATGACAGCAAAGTATATCAATGCCGTCACGCTCCTCCAAAATGCCATGTGACGTGGCTCCAGTATCTCAGGATGCACAACCTACAAGACGTCCGGCGAGCTATACGGCATCCAAATGAACTGAAAAGGCAATGACATCCAACATAATGATAAATCCCCAGTAACATCACAGAATATATCAAGAACAAAACACTAAACCATTTAATACTCACATCGCGAAGACGAAGTAGATCTATCCACAGTCTGTAGTGCCCGACTCAAGGTCCCTTCTTGCTTGATGTCGCCTAATAACCTGACCACCTGCCACCTAATAAAAGTTATTTACAACTGATAAAAATATAAATATGACATGCCAACATAGAAAATAACTAGTAATCAATATCCATACTTCGAGGCCAACGACCAGTAAAAGGAGTCAAACCCTAAAACCCAGGAACCTCTAGAAGATCCATGACTAGAGGAGCTATAGAGGTCCTGCCAACTCAACCACGTTCTTGTTGGCTTCACGGCATAGACACCTGTATAACCAAGACAGAGCGACAGATCCCCAGCTATAACTGCCCATGACCTTTAACCTCACCACGTAGGGAAGCCACCTGATATGCATATGGGTACCAGACTTGTCGCCGAAAAGTTGCATCGATAGTAGCATCATAATGTACGCTTAGCGTACCTCCAGACTGTCTCCTCGTCTGCCCCCTCTGGAAGGTGACTGAATGTCTGCTGCATCCACGTGCACTTCACAGTGAACTTGTCAATTGATAAACCACTATTTCATGGTTTATCTTGTGCTCAATTGAGTGGATTTTATCAACTCTTTACCCACTTATTCATACTATTTGCATGTTTTACATTTTCCTTCCTGATTTTGTGCTATGATTGAAAACATGCTTCTTTGATCTTATATTTGCTTATTATTAACCCTCTCTTATTACCATTAGATGCCTTGATATGTGTGTTAAGTGTTTTCAGAGATTACAGGGCAGGAATGTCTCAGAGGATGGAAAGGAAGCATGCAAAAGTGGAAGGAATACAAGAAGTTGGAGAAACTGCTAAGCTGTCCAGCCTGACCTCTTCGCACTCAAACGGCTATAACTTTAGCTACAGAGGACCAAATGACGCGGTTCTAGTTGCATTGGAAAGCTAACGTCTGGGGCTTTGATTTGATATATAATATGCCATAGTTGCCCTGATGCTAGGCGACGCAAATGCGTGATCCACTTCCAAAGTCACCTTTTAATTTCAAAAATCAGTTTTTTAGCAATCTATTTAGTATTCAAAATCCAACCCTCAAAACCCCTCAAAACTAATTCCAAATCAACCACCAACCAAGTTCATTAACATTACAATATACCAAATAACAACTCAATGGGAACAAATCCAACATAACCCATTAAAATTCAGAAATTCTCAACAATTAGTCATCAAGCAATTCCCAATCCACATAATCAATCAATATCACAAATCAACATTTCCAAATCACAATCTCAACCATTCCAATCACAATTTCAGCGACAATTCAATAATTACATAATCAATCAATTACTCACAACTATTAAATCTATTTGCAGTTATTCAATAAACCTTGTAGGCATTCTTAAATTAAAATCGTTTTAAACCCCCTACCTCGATGTCGCAATCGCATACTTTAACGTAACAACTCTCTTCTCTTTTAGTTTCAGGGCAGCAGCGGTAACTCTCACGCAACCACAACCAGAACAGTAACAACATTAGCCTTCGCAGCACTGACCATGGTTGCAGTAAAATAGAGGATTCAAATTGGATAGGAATCAAAAGCAATTTCAGCTCTAGGGATTCAAGACAAAGCAAGAACTAAGATAGAATTAAAACCAGAACATGGCAACCACAGCAGTGACAAAATAAAACGTGTAAAAAGATCAACCCTAAGGAGAAGATAAGACCAGTACCCAGATAGCAAATTCAGAATCAGTAACAGCTTCAACCGTCCCATGGCAGCACCAGCTTCAACACTCGACCTAATTGTAGCAGGGAATAGGAGCCAAAAAGGGGCTGAGCAACAAAGATATAGGCAACCATGATTAAAACAAGCACATGGAAGAGAAACAAAGTATAATCAGAGTAAGGGTGAGAGTGTTACGGTTTCAAAAATAGAAAAATTGGAATCAGAACAAAGAGGAGGATACTGGCTTAATTAAGAGTTGGTGGCAGCAGCTTGCTTCCTTTGATGACAAACTCCACCCACGGTAGCTCCAGAAATCAAAAGAGCAGAGGTTAGAAGCAGGAACCGCCGTTCCTGTAGCAGCTCCAATATCTTTTCTCTATCATTCTTCCTCTTCTCTTCTGCCCTAAATGGCGTTGATAGTGGCATGGAGAGCTTCAGCGACGATGATGAGGCACGGTGGCAACGCTACCTTCTTCCTCGATCGCGCACGTCTCTTTGTTCTTTGTGGTGCTTCCCTGATCCCTCTTCTCCCTTTCCTCAGTTTCTCGTTTCCCTTTGCTTCTTCTCTGTTCCCCCTTTTTTTTCCTTCTTTGATATGTATTGCGTATATGTGGTAGGAGTTTAACCGTGAATGAGTGGTGAGGAAACAATAAGCGTGGCCCAATAACTCATAAACGAGTGTGAAGTACGTGTGTCGGTGCGTGATTGGTCAGCGAGTATACGTGTTAGATAATAACAGTACGTATAAAATAAGAAACATAAAACTAGGAAAAATATATATACAAGTAACATAACTTTTATAAAATACTTGAGATAGAATAACAATTTAAGATTCAAATATAATACTATAAAGATTACTTTCAAAACGCATAAGATTTTATCTATCAATCTATTAACGAGCTCAAATAATTATTTCTAATTTAAATTATAAAACAAGCATACTAATCACATTTCATAAAATACGGTTAAACTCGAAATATCAATTACCTAAATCAAATTATATGACCTTTCATTATGTTTCCATTATAACTTTAATTTCAATTTATATAAAATAACTAGTTAAAATAAAAGTTGTACATAAATATTAATTGACTTAAACTTAAAGTATTTACAAAAATTCATTTAATCATTCCTAATAAATTAATCTCTAGGAGCTCAAACTAATAAAATAAACCATAATTTATCCATAATAGAAATTATTTAAATTAAATTATACAATTTTCAAAATATATAAAATAACCAACTATAAAAATTTACACAAGAATATTAATTGAACTAACTCCAAATATTAGTAAACTAATTTAATTACTCTCAATTGATTAATTTATAAAATAACATCAAATCAATAAAATAAATCGTAACCTTTTCAGAATAAAAGTTACTTAAATTAAATTATACAATTCTTTCTTATTTTTCAATTACTAAAATTATACAAAATATTCCATTATAATAAAATTACTTAAGAATATTAATTGATTCAAAATAAAACTATCTCCGAATCTATTTAATTAGTTCTAATAAAATAATTTCTAAAATTATAAAGTTTAAACTTAATAAGATAAAATCATAATTTATTTATATTTAGATTTTCAAAAATGCGGGATGTTACAGAGATCAAGATGGGAAGGTCCATACAGAGTAGAGAAGGCCGAACCGTACGGAGTTTATCACCTTATCCATCCTTCGAGCTCGGAGCTTATCAAAGTTAATGGACATCGTTTAAAGCTGTACCATGGCGAAAAGCGGAAGAAAGACAAGGAACTCGAGATCTTCTTCTTGGAAGATCCCCACATAGCCACAGACTGGGCTAGTGGAGCGTCCAACTTACGGACGTTAAAGCAAAGTGCTAGGTGGGAGACAACCCACCATGGTATGATCGTTCTTTTCTTTATTTTAATTTTTCTTATTCAATAACTCTTCTATTTATTAGTATTTTCGTGCATCTGCAATTACATATTTAAAAAAAAAAGGGAGAGCCACGCGACGCGACCGCATCAGCGACGCGTCCGCATGGCAAGGAGAGGAAAGAAAATTAAAAACGAACAGAGAGTCTTACTGGAGCATGGCTGGAGGCGTGCCAGTGGCACAAATCTACCCACGCGACTGCGTCGCTGACGCGTCCGCGTCATATGCGCATAATGGCCTCCCACGCGGCCGCATGCCCCGATTTTTGACGTAGAAAGGGTGCACAGCTGAAAGTTATGCTAGAGTGGTGCTGGACTGGCGCTAGACGCGCAGTCTCCCTCATGCGATCGCGTGCCCCACGCGGCCGCGTCGTACCCCATATATTGCCCACTCACGCGATCGCATGCCCCATGCGATCGCGTCACCTCAAATTTGGCACATATATCAATTCGAACAGAGAGTTGTGCTAGCGTGAAGCTGCACTCGCGCCAGAAGCACAAACTGGGTCACGCGACCGCGTCCCTCACCTTAAGCGCAAGTCGCGCGATCGTGTGCTCCATGCGATCGCGTCGCTTGCGCCGCACAGCTCAACCTAAATTGCCAAAATATCTTATCTTTTTCCTCTCTAATCCTAATTTTTCTTTTCCCTCCTTACTTCTTCCTCCCCCCTTCTTCCTTCTATCTCACCTTTCACTCTCACTCTCCCTCACCTCCATTAACAAGGTTTTTATTTTCTTCTTCATCCTTTTCTTTTCTATCATTCTTCTTATTTTATTTGTTATTTTCTTTTCTTTTCTTTTTCTTTTCATTATTCATATTTTCTTTCTTCTTCTTTCCTTTTTACATAGTGTTAGAATTTTATTTGAGTCGTTATTTTTCCTTAATATGCTTGTGGATTATTGCAAATTGCTTGAAAATTATATATTATTTTCTTTAAAGGGTTGCTTGCATGTTCACTTTAATACTTTCTATACCTTCTTCACCATGCATGCTATGTGTTTGTGAAAAAGCCCATATGGCATTATGCACTTCTCTATATTATTCTACTATTCAATGCTTGCTTTTCACAAATCCCCTTTACTATTATATTAATTGAATTTAATTGTCAATACAAACGTGATGGTTTGTTACAAAGTCATGCTTGGTCTATGCTACTCATGTCCTTTGCCGGCATGCTAATAAACACCTGGCATTTACTTATCACCATATGCACTAACTATTTTCCATTAATGATCTTTCACATGTACTCATGGGCATGTGTTAACATCATTTACCTTTTAATGTGCATTTCTAACCATCCTTTTCCGTTCTCTTCATTGCTATATATCTCTTTAAATTTAATTTACTTTCTCTTCCCTCTTTCAGGATGGCCACCAAGAAAGGAAAGGAGAAAGCTACTCCCAAACCTCCAGCAAGAAGAGGAACTAAAAGATCACTAGTAGCAGAGCCTTCTTCAACTGCAGTCAGGCCCTCAACAAAAAGAGTTAAGAGGATCATAAAGGTTGACGAAAAGGAGAAAGCCTTTCCAGCAAAGGACACTGCGCAATTTTCCAGTCGCTACTGTGAGCAGATGTTCCCTATTCTGGCTGAAAGGAGTTCCAACAACGAACACCTTCTTATCCTCCCGCCCAATATTGCTACTTTTGCTGAGCCGCAAATTGAACGAAGACAATGGGGTTTCCTACAGAGACAACAGAAGCAGGTCAATCTTTCTTAGGTAGTCGAGTTCTACTCTAACTTCTACCTGCCTACCCTGCAGCCTGTTTTTGTCCGTCAGAAGCAAGTCCCCATTACAGAAGAGGCTATTCAACAAGCTTTGAGTCTTCCCCCTTTTCCAGAAGGATTGGACGCTTTTCAAGAAGCTGCACTCAAGCGCCAGATGTATCAATTTGACTGGGAAGCTGTTCTCAGAGTTATCACACTACCTGGCAGCCGTTGGATCTACGGATACAATCGTACCCGCCCTAAGGGAATATCAGCTTCAGTACTTACCTTGGAGGCTCGCGTATGGGCACAGATCATGTCCCATTACGTCTTTCCGAGCACTCACGAGTCCTCCTTCACTGCGGACATGGCCGTTCTACTATGGTGTATCCTTACAGACCAGCCTCTGAATCTACCAAGACATATCCGGAATGCCATGGGACACGTACAAATTGTGGGCAACTTACCTTTTCCCACCTTGGTCTCAGATCTTGTCTCAGCAGCCGGAGTTTCCTACAGAGCTGGAGACACTGGTGCACGAAATTGTGATCATCAACAATGGCGCCAAAGACTTGGAGCTCTCAAACGTGAATCACACTTTGTCACAATTCCGCACAACTAACCAGCAAGTGCACTGGGTCGTCCAAGTAATAAACCTTACGTGAGTAAGGGTCGATCCCACGGAGATTGTCGGCTTGAAGCAAGCTATGGTCATCTTGTAAATCTCAGTCCGGCGGATTCAAATGGTTATGGAGTTTAAGTTGATGAAAATAAACATAAAATAAAGATAGAGATACTTATGTAATTCATTGGTGCATTTCAGATAAGCGTATGAAGATGCTTTGTTCCCCTTGAACCTCTGCTTTCCTATTGCCTTCTTCCAATCATTCATACTACTTTTCATGAAAAACTTTATGTTGGGCATCACCGTTGTCAATGGCTACATCCCGTCTTCTCAGTGAAAATGGTCCTGATGCTCTGTCACAACATCGGCTAATCAGCTGTCGGTTCTCGATCATGTCAGAATAGGATCCATTGATCCTTTTGCGTCTGTCACATGCCCCACAATCGCGAGTTTGAAGCTCGTCACAGTCATCCCTTCCCAGATCCTACTCGAAATACCATAGACAAGGTTTAGACTTTCCGGATCTCAAGAATGGCCGCCAATAATTCTAGCCTATACCACGAAGGTTCCAATCTTAGATTAGAAACCCAAGAGATACGCATTCAAGCTTGTTTGCATGTAGAACGGAAGTGGTTGTCAGTCACGCATTCATAGGTGAGAATGATGATGAGTGTCACGTATCATCACATTCATCAAGTTGAAGAACGAATGAATATCTTGGAGAAGAAATAGACTTGAGTTGAATAGAAAAACAATACTATTTGTATTAATTCATGAAGAACAGCAGAGCTCCACACCTTAATCTATGGTGTGTAGAAACTCCACCGTTGAGAATACATAAGAACAAGGTCTAGGCATGGTCGTGAGGCCAGCCCCCAAACGTGTCTAAGATAGCATAAGACTTATCAAAGATGAAAATACAATAGCAAAGGGTCCTATTTATAGAAAACTAGTAGCCTAGGGTTACAGAAATAGGTAATTAATGCAAAAATCTTCTTCCGGGCCCACTTGGTGTGTGCTTGGGCTGTGCACTGAAGCATTTTCGTGTAGAAACTTTTCTTGGAGTTAAACGCTAGCTTTTGTGCCAGTTTAGGCGTTTAACTCCAGCTTTTGTGCCAGTTTTGGAGTTAAATGCCAGAATTCTTGAGCTGACTTGGAACACCTGTTTGGGCCATCAAATCTTGGGCAAAGTATAAACTATTATATATTGCTGGAAAGCCCAGGATGTCTTCTTTCCAACGCAATTAAGAGCGCGCCAATTGGGCTTCTGTAGCTCCAGAAAATCAACTTTGAGTGCAGGGAGGTCAGAATCCAACAGCATCTACAGTACTTTTTCAGCCTCTGAATCAGATTTTTGCTCAGGTCCCTCAATTTCAGCCAGAAAATACCTGAAATCACAGAAAAACACACAAACTCATAGTAAAGTCCAGAATTGTGATTTTTATTTAAAAACTAATAAAAACATAATAAAAACTAACTAAAATATATTAAAAACATACTAAAAACAATGCCAAAAAGCGTATAAATTATCCGCTCATCACAACACCAAACTTAAATTGTTGCTTGTCCCCAAGCAACTAAAAATCAAATAGGATAAAAAAAAAGAGAATATACAATGAATTCCAAAAACATCTATGAAGATCAGTATTAATTAGATGAGCAGGGCTTTTAGCTTTTTGCTTCTGAACAGTTTTGGCATCTCACTTTATTCCTTGAAGTTCAGAATGATTGGCATCTATAGGAACTCAGAATCCAGATAGTGTTATTGATTCTCCTAGTTAAGTATGTTGATTCTTGAACACAGCTACTCTATGAGTCTTGGCCGTGGCCCTAAGCACTTTGTTTTCTAGTTTTACCACCGGATACATAAATGCCACAAACACATAACTGGGTGAACCTTTTCGGATTGTGACTCAGTTTTGCTAGAGTCCCCAATTAGAGGTGTCCAGGGTTCTTAAGCACACTCTTCTTTTTGCTTTGGACGTCGACTGTAACCGCTCAGTCTCAAGTTTTCACTTGACACATTCACGCCACAAGCACATGGTTAAGGACAGCTTGGTTTAGCCACTTAGGCCAGGATTTTATTCCTGTGGGCCCTCCTATCCACTGATGCTCAAAGCCTTGGATCCTTTTTATCACCCTTGCCTTTTGGTTTAAAGGGGTATTGGCTTTTTCTGCTTGCTTTTCTTTTTCTTTCTTTTCTTTTCTCTCTTTTTTTTTGCCTCTTTTTTTTTCGCATATCCTTTTTTTTTCTACAAGCTTTTCACTGCTTTTTCTTGCTTCAAGAATCAATTTTATGATTTTTCAGATCATCAGATAACGTTTCTCCTTTTCCTTCATTCTTTCAAGAGCCAACAATTTTAACATTCATAAACAATCAAATTCAAAAATATGCACTGTTCAAGCATTCATTCAGAAAAACAATAGTATTGCCACCACATCAAAATAATTAAACTGTTTTAAAATTTGAAATTCATGCACTTCTTTTTCTTTTTCAATTTAAAAACATTTTTCATTTAAGAAAGGTAATGGATTCATTTTCACAGCTTTAAGGCATAGACACTTAGACACTAATGATCATGACACAAACATGAATAAACATAAAGCATAAAAATTCGAAAAATAGAAAATAAAGAACAAGAAAATTAAAGAACGGGTCCACCTTAGTGATGACGGCTTGTTCTTCCTCTTGAAGATCTTATGGAGTGCTTGAGCTCCTCAATGTCTCTTCCTTGCCTTTGTTGCTCCTCTCTCATGGTTCTTTGGTCTTCTCTAATTTCATGGAGGAGGATGGAATGCTCATGGTGCTCCACCCTTAGTTGTCCCATGTTGGAACTTAATTCTCCTAGGGAGGTGTTGATTTGCTCCCAATAGTTTTGTGGAGGAAAATGCATCCCTTGAGGCATCTCAGGGATTTCATGATGAGTAATTTCCTCATGCTCTTGGTGAGGTTCTCTCACTTGCTCCATCCTTTTCTTAGTGATGGGCTTGTCCTCATCAATGAGGATGCCTTCCTCTATGTCAATTCCAACTGAATTACAGAGGTGACAAATGAGATGAGGGAAGGCTAACCTTGCCACAGTAGAGGACTTGTCTGCTACCTTGTAGAGTTCATGGGATATAACCTCATGAACTTCTACTTCCTCTCTAATCATGATGCTATGAATCGTGATAGCCCGGTCTATAGTAACTTCAGATCGGTTGCTAGTAGGAATGATTGAGCGTTGGATGAACTCCAACCATCCCCTAGCCACGGGCTTGAGGTCATGCCTTCTTAGTTGAACCGGCTTTCCTCTTGAATCACTCTTCCATTGAGCGCCCTCTTCACATATGTCCATGAGGACTTGGTCCAACCTTTGATCAAAGTTGACCCTTCTAGTATATGGGTGTGCATCCCCTTGCACCATAGGCAAATTGAATGCCAACCTTACATTTTCCAGACTAAAGTCTAAGTATTTCCCTTGGACCATTGTAAGCCAATTCTTAGGGTCCGGGTTCACACTTTGATCATGGTTCTTGGTGATCCATCCATTGGCATAGAACTCTTGAACCATTAAGATTCCGATTTGTTGAATGGGATTAGTGAGAACCTCCCAACCTCTTCTTCGGATCTCATGTCGGATCTCCGGATACTCATTCTTTTTGAGTTTGAAAGGGACCTCGGGGATCACTTTCTTCTTGGCCACAACTTCATAGAAGTGGTCTTAATGCACCCTTGAGAGGAATCTCTCCATCTCCTATGACTTCGAGGTGGAAGCTTTTGCCTTCCCTTTCCTCTTTCTAGAGGTTTCTCCGGCCTTTAGTGCCAAAAATGGTTATGGAAAAACAAAAAGCTTTAGCTTTTACCACACCAAACTTAGAAGGTTGCTCGTCCTTGAGCAAAAGAAGAAAGAAGAGAGTAAAAGAAGAAGAAATAGAGGAGATGGAGTGGTCTTTGTGTTTTGGCCAAGGGGTAGAAGTGGTGTTTAGGTTATGTGAAAATGAAGGAGTGAAGATGGGTTTATATAGGGGTGAGAGGGGTGTGTATGGTTCGGCCATTATGGGTGGGTTTGGGAGGGAAAGTGGTTTGAATTTGGATGGTGAGGTATGTGGGGTTTTATGAAGGATGGATGTGAGGGGTGAAGAGAATGGTAGGATTTGATAGGTGAGGGGTTTTTAGGGAAGAGGTATTGAGATGATTGGTGAATGGGTGAAGAAGAGAGAGAGAGGTGGGGTAGGTGGGGATCCTGTTGGGTCCACAGATCCTGAGGTATCAAGGATATCTCATCCCTGCACTAAGTGGCGTGCAAAACGCCCCTTTCTGCCAATCCTGGCGTTAAACGCCAGGCTGCTGCCCATTTCTGGCGTTTAACGCCAGCTTCTTACCCATTCCTGGCGTTAAACGCTAGTCTGGTGCCCTTTTTGGCGTTAAACGCCCAGAATGATGCCAGACTGGGCGTTTAACGCCCATTCTGCTACCTTTACTGGCGTTTAAACGCCAGTAACTATCTCCTCCAGGGTGTTCTATTTTTCATTATGTTTTTTACTTTGTTTTTGCTTTTTCAATTCTTTTTCTGACTTCACATGATCATCAACCTACAGAAAACATAAAATAACAAAGGAAAATAGAAATTTAACATAGATAAGTAAAAATTGGGTTGCCTCCCAACAAGCGCTTCTTTAATGTCAATAGCTTGACAGTGGCTCTCATGGAGCCTCACAGATGTTCAGAGCAATGTTGGAACCTCCCAACACCAAACTTAGAGTTTGAATGTGGGGGTTCAACACCAAACTTAAAGTTTGGTTGTGGCCTCTCAACACCAAACTTAGAGTTTGACTGTGGGGGCTCTGTTTGACTCTGTATTGAGAGAAGCTCTTCATGCTTCCTCTCCATGGTTACAGAGGGATATCCTTGAGCTTTAAACACAAGGGAGTCTTCATTAACTTGAATGATCAATTCTCCTCTGTCAACATCAATCACAGCCCTTGCTGTGGCTAGGAGGGATGATGAGCGGATAATTTATACGCTTTTTGGCATTGTTTTTAGTATGTTTCTAGTAGGATCTAGTTACTTTTAGGGATGTTTTCATTAGTTTTTATGTTAAATTCACATTTCTGGACTTTACTATGAGTTTGTGTGTTTTTCTGTGATTTCAGGTATTTTCTAGCTGAAATTGAGGGACTTGAGCAAAAATCAGATTCAGAGGTTGAAGAAGGACTGCTGATGCTGTTGGATTCTGACCTCCCTACACTCAAAATGGATTTTCTGGAGCTACAGAACTCAAAATGGTGCGCTTCTAATTGCGTTGGAAATTAGACATCCAGGGCTTTCCAGAAATATATAATAGTCCATACTTTGCCTGCGTTTAGATGACGCAAACTGGCGTTCAACGCTAGCTCTCTGCCCAATTCTGGCGCCCAGCGCCAGAAACAAGTTGCAAAGTGGAGTTCAACACCTAAGATGGCACAAAAGCTGGCGTTCAACTCCAAGAATGACCTCTCCACGTGTAGACTTCAAGCTCAGCCCAAGCACACACCAAGTGGGCCCCGGAAGTGGATTTATGCATCAATTACTTACTTCTGTAAACCCTAGTAGCTAGTTTATTATAAATAGGACCTTTTACTATTGTATTAGATATCTTTGATCAGTTGTATGCTATCTTAGATCACGTTTTGGGGGCTGGCCATCTCGGCCATGCATGGACCTTTCACTTATGTAATTTTAACGGTAGAGTTTCTACACTCCATAGATTAAGGTGTGGAGCTCTGCTGTTCCTCAAAGATTAATGCAAAGCACTACTGTTTTCTATTCAATTCATCTTATTTCGCTTCTAAGATATTCATTCGCACTTCAACCTGAATGTGATGAACATGACAATCATCATCATTCCCTATGAACGCGTGCCTGACAACCACTTCCGTTCTACGTTAGATTGAATGAGTATCTCTTAGATCTCTTAATCGGAATCTTCGTGGTGTAAGCTAGAATGATGGCGGCATTCAAGAGAATCCGGAAAGTCTAAACCTTGTCTGTGGTATTCCGAGTAGGATTCAATGATTGAATGACTGTGACGAGCTTCAAACTCGCTAGTGCTGGGCGTAGTGACAGACGCAAAAGGAGGGTGAATCCTGTTCCAGCATGATCGGGAACCTCAGATGATTAGCCGTGCCGTGACAGGGCATCTTGGACCATTTTCACAAGAGGAGGGGATGTAGCCACTGACAACGGTGATGCCCTTGCATAAAGCCAGCCATGGAAAGGAGTAAGACTGATTGGATGTAGACAGCAGGAAAGCAGAGGTTCAGAGGAACGAATGCATCTCCATACGCTTATCTGAAATTCTCACCAATGATTTATATAAATATTTCTATCCTTATTTTATTACTACATTTCAAAAACTACATAACTATTTTATATCCGCCTGACTGAGATTTACAAGGTGACCATAGCTTGCTTCATACCAACAATCTCCGTGGGATTCGACCCTTACTCACGTAAGGTATTACTTGGACGACCCAGTGTACTTGCTGGTTAGTTGTATCGAAGTTGTGACAAATTATGAATTGAGATTAGAGCACCAAGAGATCACAATTTCGTGCACCAAGTTTTTGGCGCCGTTGCCGGGGATTGTTCGAGTTTGGACAACTGACGGTTCATCTTGTTGCTCAGATTGGGTAACTTTCTTTTCATTTTCTTTTCAAAAAGTTTTAAAAAAATTTTCAAAAATATTTCAAAAATTTTCTCCTTTGTTTTCAAAAAAAAAATTTTAAATAAAAATGTTTTCAAAAATATATTTTTCTTCAGAATTTTTAAGAATGAATTCTAGTGTTTTATGGTAACATGTTGAATCCTATCTGGCTGTAAAGCCATACCCAAACTGCTTTGGGATTGGTCTTCAACTAATCACCTCAATGGATGTAATAACATGCTAAAGCTTAGCTGACTATTAAGCCATGCCTGACCCTTTGATTGGAGCTTTAGACTAAAGAGCATAAGATTCCTGGAATTCATATTAAAAATTTTGGAATCCTTATTTTTATTTTTCATAATAATTTGCAAAAAAAAAAAAAAAATACAAAAAAATTATAAAATCATAAAAATCAAAAATATTTTTGTGTTCTTGTTTGAGTCTTGAGTCATGTTATTAGTTTGGTGTCAATTGCATATTCATCGTGCATTTTTCGAAAATTTTCATGCATTCATAGTGTTCTTCATGATCTTCAAGTTGTTCTTGGTAAGTCTTCTTGTTTGATCTTTGCATTTGCATGTTTTGTGTCTTTTCTTGTTTTTCATATGCATTCCTGAATTCTTTATGTCTAAGCATTAAAGAATTCTAAGTTTAGTGTCTTGCATGTTTTCTTTGCATAAAAAATTTTTCAAAAATATGTTCTTGATGTTCATCATGTTCTTCATAGTGTTCTTGGTGTTCATCTTGACATTCATAGCACTCTTGCATGCATCACATGTTTTGATCTAAAATTCTCATGCATTGCACCATTTCCATGTTTCTCTCTCTCATCATTAAAAATTCAAAAAAAAATATCTTTCCCTTTTTCTCTCTTAAAATTTCGAAAATTAGATTTGACTTTTTCAAAAATTTTTAAAATCTAGTTGTTTTCATGAGTTAAATCAAATTTTCAATTTAAAAATCTTATCTTTTTCAAAAATCTTTTTCTTATTTTTACATCAAATTTTCGAAAATAACAACAACAATTAATGTTTTGATTCAAAAATTTCAAGTTTGTTACTTACTTGTTAAGAAAGATTCAAACTTTAAGTTCTAGAATCATATCTTGTGATTTCTTGTGAATCAAGTCATTAATTGAGATTTTAAAAATCAAATCTTTTTCAAAAACTAATTTCTATCATATCTTTTAAAAAATATCTTCTTATCTTACCTTTTTCAAAAAAAAGTGATTGCAAAATATCTTTTCTAACTTCCTAACTTCTTATCTTTCAAAATTTGTTTCAACTAACTAACTAACTTTTTGTTTGTTTCTTACCTTTTTCAAAACTACCTAACTAACTCTCTCTCTCTAATTTTCGAAAAAATCTTCCCTCTTTTTCAAAATTTCTTTTTAATTAGACTAATTATTTTATTTTTTATTTGAATTTTCGAAAAACTACTAACCTTTTTCAAAAACTATTTTCGAAAATCACTAATTCTTTTTCAAAAATTATTTTCGAAAATTCTCTCCTCCTCTCATCCCCTTCTATTTATTTATTCATCTACTAACACTTCTCTTCATCTCACATCTCTGCTCCTATCATCACCTTTGTGTTTGGATTCTTCATTCTTCTTCACCCCTATTCCTTTTCTTCTTCTACTAACAATAAGGAACCTCTTTACTGTGACATAGAGGATTCCTCTTCTTTTCTTTTTCTCTTCTCTTTCTTATGAGCAAGGACAAAGAAAAAGGCATTCTTGTTGAAGCTGATCCAGAACCTGAAAGGACTCTGAAGAGAAAACTAAGAGAAGCTAAATTACAACAATCCAAAGACAACCTTATTGAAAATTTCGAACAAGTAAAGGAGATGGCAGCCGAACCCAACAACAATAATGCAAGGACAATGCTTGGTGACTTTACTGCACCTAATTCCAATTTACATGGAAGAAGCATCTCCATTCCTACCATTGGAGCAAACAATTTTGAGCTGAAACCTCAGCTAGTTTCTCTGATGCAGCAGAACTACAAGTTTCATGGACTTCCATCTGAAGATCCTTTTCAGTTTTTAACTGAATTCTTGCAGATCTGTGATACTGTTAAGACTAATGGAGTAGATCCTGAAGTCTACAGGCTCATGCTTTTTCCTTTTACTGTAAGAGACAGAGCTAGAATATGGTTGGACTCTCAACCCAAAGACAGCTTGAACTCTTGGGATAAGATGGTCACGGCTTTCTTAGCCAAGTTCTTTCCTCCTCAAAAGCTGAGCAAGCTTAGAGCTGATGTTCAAACCTTCAGACAGAAAGAAGGTGAATCCCTCTATGAAGCTTGGGAAAGATACAAGCAGCTGACCAAAAAGTGCCCTTCTGACATGCTTTCAGAATGGACCATCCTGGATATATTCTATGATGGTTTATCTGAGCTATCAAAGATGTCATTAGATACTTCTGCAGGTGGATCCATTCACCTAAAGAAAACACCTGCAGAAGCTCAGGAACTCATTGACATGGTTGCTAATAACCAGTTTATGTACACTTCTGAGAGGAATCCTGTGAGTAATGGGACGCCTATGAAGAAGGGAGTTCTTGAAATTGATACTCTGAATGCCATATTGGCTCAGAACAAAATATTGACTCAGCAAGTCAATATGATTTCTCAGAGTCTGAATGGAATGCAAGCTGCATCCAACAGTACCCAAAAGGCATCTTCTGAGGAAGAAGCTTATGATCCTGAGAACCCTGCAATAGCAGAGTTAAAATACATGGGTGAACCATATGGAAACACCTACAATCCATCATGGAGAAATCACCCAAATCTCTCATGGAAGGATCAAAAGCCTCAACAAGGCTTTAATAATGGTGGAAGAAACAGGTTTAGCAATAGCAAGCCTTTTCCATCATCCACTCAGCAACAGACAGAGAATTCTGAGCAGAATCCATCTAGCTTAGCAAATTTAGTCTCTGATCTATCTAAGGCCACTGTGAGTTTCATGAATGAAACAAGGTCTTTCATTAGAAATTTGGAAGCACAAGTGGGCCAGCTGAGTAAAAGAATCACTGAAATCCCTCCTAGTACTCTCCCAAGCAATACAGAAAAGAATCCAAAAGGAAAGTGCAAGGCCATTGACATAAGCACCATGGCCGAACCTGTAAGGGAAGGAGAAGACGTGAATCCCAAGGAGGAAGACCTCCTGGGACGTCCAGTGATCAATAAGGAGCTTCCCTCTGAGGAACAAAAGGAATCTGAGACTTATCTAGAGACCATAGAGATTCCATTAAACCTCCTTATGCCATTCATGAGCTCTGATGAGTATTCCTCTTCTGAAGAGAATGAGGATGTTACTAAAGAGCAAGCTGCCAAGTTCCTTGGTGCAATCATGAAGCTGAATGCCAAATTATTTGGCATTGAAACTTGGGAAGATGAACCTCCCTTGTTCACCAATGAACTAAGTGATCTGGATTAACTGACATTGCCTCAGAAGAGACAGGATCTTGGAAAGTTCATAATACCTTGTACCATAGGCACCATGATCTTTAAGGCTCTGTGTGACCTTGGTTCAGGAATAAACCTCATGCCCCTCTCTGTAATAGAGAAACTGGGAATCTATGGGGTGCAAGCTGCTAAAATCTCATTAGAAATGGCAGACAATTCAAGAAAACAGGCTTATGGACAAGTAGAGGACGTGTTAGTAAAGGTTGAAGGCCTTTACATCCCTGCTGATTTCATAGTCCTGGTTACTGGAAAGGAAGAGGATGAATCCATCATCCTAGGAAGACCTTTCCTAGCCACAGCAAGAGCTCTGATTGATGTGGACAGAGGAGAATTGATCCTTCAATTAAATAAGAACAGCCTTGTGTTTACAACTCAAGGATCTCTCTCTGCATCCATGGAGAGGAAGCAGAAAAAGCTTCTCTCAAAGCAGAGTCAACCAAAGCCCCCACAGTCAAACTCTAAGTTTGGTGTTGGGAGGCCACAACCAAACTCTAAGTTTGGTGTCAAACCCCCATATCCAAACTCTAAGTTTGGTGTTGGGAGGTCTCAACAAAGCTCTGCACATCTATGAGGCTCCATGAGAGCCCACTGTCAAGCTATTGACATTAAAGAAGTGCTTGTTGGGAGGCAACCCAATGTTTATTTATCTAATTTTATTTTTGTTTTTCATGTTGTCTTAGGTTCATGATCATGTGGAGTCACAAAATAAACGAAAAATTTAGACACAGAATCAAAAACAGCGGAAGAAAAATCACACCCTGGAGGAAGCACCTGTCTGGCGTTCAACGCCAGAACAGAGCATGGTTCTGGCGCTGAACGCCCAAAATGGGCAGTATCTGGGCGCTGAACGCCCAAAATGGGCAGCATCTGGGCGCTGAACGCCAGAATTGCACCCTGGAGAAGAGCTGGCGCTGAACGCCCAGAACAAGCATGGTTCTGGCGTTCAACGCCAGAAATGGGCAACAAATGGGCGTTGAACGCCCAAAATGGGCACCGACCTGGCACTGAACGCCCAGAGTTGTGTGCAAGGGCATTTTACATGCCTAATTTGGTGCAAGGTTGTAATTCCTTAAACACCTCAGGATCTGTGGACCCCACAGGATCATCTCAGGATCTGTGGACCCCACATGATCATCTCAGGATCTGTGAATCTCACAGGATCCCCACCCACCTCACCCTCTCTCTCTCCATTCATGGTCATCCCTTCTGTTTTCCATTCACCACTCACATCCATACACACATCCCTCTATCTCCTCCATATCTTCTTCTTCTTCATCTATTCTTTCTTCTCTTGCTCGAGGGCGAGCAATATTCTAAGTTTGGTGTGGTAAAAGCATAAGCTTTTTGTTTTTCCATTACCATTAATGGCACCTAAGGCCAGAGAAACCTCAAGAAAGAGGAAAGGGAAGACAAATGCTTCTACCTCTGAGCCATGGGAGATGGAAATATTCATCTCACAAGGCCATCACTAAGAAAAGGATGGAGCAAACAAGAGAGCACATTCATGAATCTCAACAGGCACATGAAGAAGCTCATCATCAAGAAATCCCTGAGATACATCAAGGGATGCACTTGCCTCCACAAAATTTTTGGGAGCAAATCAACACCTCCCTAGGAGAATTAAGTTCCAACATGGGACAATTAAGGGTGGAACATCAAGAGCACTCCATCATCCTTCATGAAATAAGAGAAGATCAAAAAGTAATGAGGGAGGAGCAACAAAGACAAGGAAGAGACATAGAAGAGCTCAAGGACATCATTGGTTCCTCAAGAAAGAAATGCACCCATCACTAAGGTGGACTCATTCCTTGTTCTTACTTTCTCTGTTTTTCGTTTTCTATGTTAAGTGCTTATCCATGTTTGTGTCTTCATTACATGATCATTAGTAGTTAGTAACTATGTCTTAAAGTTATGAATGTCCTATGAATCCATCACCTCTCTTAAATGAAAAATGTTTTAATTCAAAAGAACAAGAAGTACATGAGTTTCGAATTTATCCTTGAACTTAGTTTAATTATATTGATGTGGTGACAATGCTTCTTGTTTTCTGAATGAATGCTTGAACAGTGCATATGTCTTTTGAAGTTGTTGTTTAAGAATGTTAAATATGTTGGCTCTTGAAAGAATGATGACAAGGAGACATGTTATTTGATAATCTGAAAAATCATAAAAATGATTCTTGAAGCAAGAAAAAGCAGAAAAGAACAAAGCTTGCAGAAAAAAAAAATAGGCGAAAAAAAAATAGAAAGAAAAAGAAAAAGCAAGCAGAAAAAGCCAAAAGCTCTTAAAACCAAAAGGCAAGGGTAAATATAAAGGATCCCAAGGCTTTGAGCATCAGTGGATAGGAGGGCCTAAAGGAA
Organism: Arachis ipaensis; assembly: GCF_059453495.1. Lineage (NCBI taxonomy): Eukaryota > Viridiplantae > Streptophyta > Magnoliopsida > Fabales > Fabaceae > Arachis > Arachis ipaensis. The sequence continues at coordinate 99,310,781 of NC_142436.1, read as the reverse complement.
TAAAATCCTGGCCTAAGCGGCTAAACCAAGCTGTCCCTAACCATGTGCTTGTGGCGTGAAGGTGTCAAGTGAAAACTTGAGACTGAGCGGTTAAAGTCAAGGTCCAAAGCAAAAAAAAGAGTGTGCTTAAGAACCCTGGATACCTCTAATTGGGGACTTTAGCAAAGCTGAGTCACAATCTGAAAAGGTTCACCCAATTATGCTTCTGTGGCATTTATGTATCCGGTGGTAATACTGGAAAACAAAGTGCTTAGGGCCACGGCCAAGACTCATAAAATAGCTGTGTTCAAGAATCATCATACTGAACTAGGAGAATCAATAACACTATCTGAACTCTAAGTTCCTATAGATGCCAATCATTCTGAACTTCAATGGATAAAGTGAGATGCCAGAACTATTCAAGAGGCAAAAAGCTATAAGTCCCTCTCATTTGATTGGAGCTATGTTTCATTGATAGTTTGGAATTTATAGTATATTCTCTTCTTTTTATCCTATTTGATTTTCAGTTGCTTGGGGACAAGCAACAATTTAAGTTTGGTGTTGTGATGAGCGGATAATTTATACGCTTTTTGGCAATGTTTTTAGTATGTTTCTAGTAGGATCTAGTTACTTTTAGGGATGTTTTCATTAGTTTTTATGTTAAATTCACATTTCTTGACTTTACTATGAATTTGTGTATTTTTCTGTGATTTCAGGTATTTTCTGGCTGAAATTAAGGGACTTGAGCAAAAATCAGATTCAAAGGTTGAAGAAGAACTGCTGATGCTGTTGGATTCTGACCTCCCTGCACTCAAAATGGATTTTCTGGAGCTGCAGAACTCAAAATGCCCCGCTTTTAATTGCGTTGGAAAGTAGACATCTAGGGCTTTCCAGCAATATATAATAGTCTATACTTTGCCCGAGTTCAGATGACGCAAACTGGCGTTCAACGCCAGCTCTCTGCCCAATTCTGGCGTCCAGCGCCAGAAACAAGTTGCAAAGTGGAGTTCAACGCCCAAAATGGCACAAAAACTGGCGTTCAACTCCAAGAATGACCTCTCCACGTGTAGACTTCAAGCTCAGCCCAAGCACACACCAAGTGGGCCCCGAAAGTGGATTTATGCATCAATTACTTACTTCTGTAAACCCTAGTAGCTAGTTTATTATAAATAGGACCTTTTACTATTGTATTAGATATCTTTGATCAGTTGTATGCTATCTTAGATCATGTTTTGGGGGCTGGCCATCTCGGCCATGCCTGGACCTTTCACTTATGTAATTTTAACGGTAGAGTTTCTACACTCCATAGATTAAGGTGTAGAGCTCTGCTGTTCCTCAATGATTAATGCAAAGTACTACTATTTTCTATTCAATTCATCTTATTTCGCTTCTAAGATATTCATTCGCACTTCAACCTGAATGTGATGAACGTGACAATCATCATCATTCCCTATGAACGCGTGCCTGACAACCACTTCCGTTCTACCTTAGATTGAATGAGTATCTCTTAGATCTCTTAATCGGAATCTTCGTGGTGTAAGCTAGAATGATGGCGGCATTCAAGAGAATCCGGAAGGTCTAAACCTTGTCTGTGGTATTCCGAGTAGGATTCAATGATTGAATGACTGTGACGAGCTTCAAACTCGCGAGTGCTGGGCGTAGTGACAGACGCAAAAGGAGGGTGAATCCTATTCCAGCATGATCGGGAACCTCAGATGATTAGCCGTGCCGTGACAGGGCATCTTGGACCATTTTCACAAGAGGAGGGGATGTAGCCACTGACAACGGTGATGCCCTTGCATAAAGCCAGCCATGGAAAGGAGTAAGACTGATTGGATGAAGACAGCAGGAAAGCAGAGGTTCAAGGAACGAATGCATCTCCATACGCTTATCTGAAATTCTCACCAATGATTTATATAAGTATTTCTATCCTTCTTATATTACTACATTTCGAAAACTACATAACTATTTTATATCCGCCTGACTGAGATTTACAAGGTGACCATAGCTTGCTTCATACCAACAATCTCCGTGGGATTCGACCCTTACTCACGTAAGGTATTACTTGGACGACCCAGTGCACTTGCTGGTTAGTTGTATCGAAGTTGTGACAAATTATGAATTGAGATTAGAGCACCAAGAGATCACAATTTTGTGCACCAAGGGGTCTGCTAAGGATGATGGATTCATCCATACGCTTCCCAGTCTCTAGGATTATAAAATCTGCAGGGATGTGATGGTCTTCAACCTTTACCAAGACATCCTCTACAAGTCCATAAGCCTATTTCTTTGAATTGTCTGCCATCTCTAGTGAGATTCTTGCAGCTTGTACCTCAATGATCCCTAGCTTCTCCATTACAGAGAGAGGCATAAGGTTTATGCTTGACCCTAGGTCACACAGAGCCTTCTCAAAGGTCATGGTGCCTATGGTACAAGGGATTGAGAACTTTCCAGGGTCCTGTCTCTTTTGAGGTAATCTCCACCTAGTCAAGTCATCCAGTTCTTTGATGAGCAATGGAGGTTCATTCTCCCAAGTCTCATTACCAAATATCCTGGCATTTAGCTTCATGATTGCTCTAAGGTACTTAGCAACTTGCTCTTCAGTAACATCTTCATCCTCTTCAGAGGAAGAATATTCATCAGAACTCATGAATGGCAGAAGTAGATTTAATGGAATCTCTATGGTGTCAGTATGAGCCTCAGATTCCCATGGTTCCTCATTAGGGAACTCCATGGAGGTCAGTGGACGTCCATTGAGGTCTTCCTCAGTGGGAATCACTGCCTCTTCCTCCTCTCCAAGTTCGGCCGTGTGGGTTGTGGTTATGGCTTTACACTCTCTTTTTGGATTCTCTTCTGTATTGCTAGGGAGAGTGCTAGGAGGGAGTTCAGCAATTTTCTTACTCAGCTGACCCAATTGTGCCTCCAAATTTCTAATGGAGGGCCTTGTTTCTGTTATGAAACTTTGAGTGGTTTTGATTAGATCAGAGACAATGGTTGTTAAGTCAGAGGGGTCTTGCTTAGAATTCTCTGTCTGTTGCTGAGAAGGTGATGGAAAAGGCTTGCCATTGTTAAACTTGTTTCTTCCACCATTGTTGTTGTTGAAACCTTGTTGAGGTCTCTGTTGATCCTTCCATGAGAGATTTAGATGATTTCTCCATGAAGGATTATAGGTGTTTCCATAGGATTCTCCCATGTAATTCACTTCTTCCATTGCTGGGTTCTCTGGATCATAAGCTTCTTCTTCAGAGGAAGCTTCCTTAGTACTGCCTGGTGCAGCTTGCATTCCAGACAGACTCTGAGAAATCATATTGACTTGCTGAGTCAATATTTTATTCTGAGCCAATATGGCATTCCGAGTATCAATCTCAAGAACTCCTTTCTTTTGATTTGTCCCATTATTCACAGGATTCCTTTCAGAAGTGTACATGAATTGGTTATTTGCAACCATTTCAATGAGTTCTTGAGCTTCTGCAGGCGTCTTCTTCAGATAAAGAGATCCTCCAGCAAAGCTATCCAATGACATCTTGGATAGTTCAGACAGACCATCATAAAAGATTCCTATGATGCTCCATTCTGAAAGCATGTCAGAAGGGCACCTTCGGATCGATTGCTTGTATCTCTCCCAAGCTTCATAGAGGGACTCACCATCCTTCTGTCTAAAGGTTTGGACTTCCACTCTAAGCTTGCTTAATTTTTGAGGTGGAAAGAACTTTGCCAAGAAGGCATTGACTAGCTTTTCCCAAGAGTTCAGGCTTTCTTTAGGTTGTGAATCCAACCATGTCCTAGCTCTGTCTCTTACAGCAAAAGGAAAGAGCATAAGTCTGTAGACTTTAGGGTCAACCCCATTGGTCTTGACAGTGTCACAGATTTGCAAGAATTCAGCTAAGAACTGATGAGGATCTTCCAATGGAAGTCCATGAAACTTGCAATTCTGTTGCATTAGAGAAACTAATTGAGGCTTAAGCTCAAAGTTGTTTGCTCCAATGGTAGGGATTGAGATGCTTCTCCCATAGAAATCAGGAGTAGGTGCAGTAAAGTTGGTGCACAAAATTGTGATCATCAATGGCGCCATCAACATGGTACGCTCAATTGTAATCTCAACTTTTTTTCACAACTTCGCACAACTAACCAGCAAGTGCACTAGGTCGTCCAAGTAATAAACCTTACGCGAGTAAGGGCCGATCCCACGGAGATTGTTGGTATGAAGCAAGCTATGGTCATCTTCTAAATCTCAGTCAGGCGGATATAGAATGGTTATGGAGTTTTCGAAAATAAATAATAAAATAGGGATAGAAATACTTATGTAAATCCTTGGTGAGAATTTCAGATAAATGTATGGAGATGCTTTTGTCCCTCTAAACCTTTGCTTTCCTGCTGTCTTCATCCAATCAGTCTTACTCCTTTCTATGGCTGGCTATATGTAAGGACATCACCGTTGTCAATGGCTACTTTTGATCCTCTCTGGAAAATAGTCCAATGCGCTGTCACTGCATGGCTAATCATCTGGAGGCGTCACTTGCCAATGGCTGCATCCTATCCTCTTGTGAAAATGGTCCAAATGCTCTGTCACAGCACGGCTAATCATCTGAGGTTCTCGATCATACTAGAATAGGATTCACCCTCCTTTTGCGTCTGTCACTACGCCCAGCACTCGCGAGTTTGAAGTTCGTCACAGTCATTCAATCCCAGAGTCCTACTCAGAATACCACAGACAAGGTTTAGACTTTCCGGACTCTCATGAATGCCGCCATCAATCTAGCTTACACCACGAAGATTCTAATTAAGAGATCCAAGAGATACTCATTCAATCTAAGGTAGAACGGAAGTGGTTGTTAGGCACGCGTTCATAGGGAATGATGATGATTGCCACGTTCATCACATTCAGGTTGAAGTGCGAATGAATATCTTAGAAGCGGAACAAGTTGAATTGAATAGAAAACAGTAGTACTTTGCATTAATCTTTGAGGAACAGCAGAGCTCTACACCTTAATCTATGGAGTGTAGAAACTCAGCGTGTCCTAAAAAACTTCTGATTGCTTTGACATTGCAAGGTGGAGGTAATTTTTCAATTACTTCCACTTTTGCCTTGTCCACTTCTATGCCATCTTTTGAAATCTTGTGACCAAGAACCACCCCTTCAGTCACCATAAAATGGCACTTCTCCCAGTTTAAAATCAGGTTGGTTTCTTGACACCTTTTTAGCACAAGAGCAAGATGGTATAGGCAATCAGAATATGAGTTACCAAATACAGAGAAGTCATCCATGAATACTTCTATGAACTTCTCAATCATGTCTGAAAAAATGGAAAGAATGCACCTTTGGAATGTTGCAGGTGCATTGCACAATCCAAAGGGCATTCTCTTATAAGAAAAGACACCATATGGACAAGTAAATGAAGTTTTTTCCTGATCCTTGGGGTCTACAACAATTTGATTGTAGCCCGAATACCCATCTAGGAAGTAATAGTACTCATGTCCTGCCAATCTTTCAAGCATCTAGTCCATGAAAGGTAAGGGAAAGTGGTCCTTCCAGGTGGCTTCATTGAGTTTTCGGTAGTTAATGCACATACGCCATCCGGTCACTGTCCTTGTGGGTATAAATTCATTCTTCTCATTTGCCACAACAGTGATCCCTCCTTTCTTAGGGACTACTTACACCGGGCTTACCCAAGGGCTATCTGAGATGGGGTAGATCACCCCTGCTTGCCATAATTTCAACACTTCTTTCTGAATCACTTCATTTATAGTTGGGTTCAGCCTCCTTTGTTGTTGTCTTGAAGGTTTGGCATCTTCTTCAAGTAAGATCTTATGCATACACATTGAAGGACTGATCCCTTTCAAATCTGCAAGTGTCTAGCCTATGGCATCCTTGTGTTGTCTCAACACTTGGATGAACTCCTCTTCTTGTTCCTTACTCAGACTTGAATTTATCATCACTGGTTGGGTGTTGTTGGCACCTAGATATGCATATTTCAAGCTGGGTGGTAATACTTTTAGCTCTAGTTTGGTGACTCTACATCTTTGTTGCTTGTAATGGTTGGCGTGATTGAGTTTCCCATGGTTGCTTGTGGTGATTCTCCATTTGGTGCTTGTTCCAGCTCAATGGTTCTTCCACATTGTTCTTCCTCCAAGGCTTCTTGAACTATTTATTCCATGGTGTCTACCAGCATGCATTCTCCTATGGATTCCTTGGGGTAACTCATTGCTTTGAAGACATTGAAGACCATTTTCTCTTCATGCAACCTCAAGACTAGTTCTCCTTTTTGCACATCGATGATGGCTCCAGCAATAGCTAGGAATGGTCTTCCTAAGATAATTGACGTGTTGGCCTCTTCTTCCATGTCCAGCACAACGAAATCAGCAGAAAAGATGAACTCTCTTACTTTCACTAGCAAGTCTTCCACCACCCCATGTGGAAACTTAAATGTTCTGTCAGCCAATTGGAGTGCCATTCTTGTTGGCTTGGCTTCCTCAATCTTCATCCTTCTAATCATGGTCAGGGACATAAGATTTATGCTAGCTCCCAAATCACACAAAGCTTTCTCAATGGTGATGTCTCCTATGATGCAGGGAATTTGGAAACTCCCTAGGTCTTTTAGCTTTTGAGGCAGCTTCTTCTGTATGATGGCGCTGCATTCTTCAGTCAAGATTATGGTTTGTTTTTCTTCCCAGTTCCTCTTTTTGGTTATAAGCTCCTTCAAAAATTTAGCATAGAGTGGCATTTGTTCTAATGCCTCAGCAAATGGTATGTTGATTTGGAGCCTCTTGAAGATCTCTAGGAAGTTAGAAAACTGGCCATCCTTTCCATCTTTTCCCAGTCTTTCTGGGTATGGTGCCCTTGGCACATAAGGCTTCAAGACTGGTTTTGGTGGAGGTGGAGCAGGGATTTCTTCTCCATCCTTGTTCTCATGCTTTGCTACAACTTCTTCATGCTTGTCTTTGCTTGGGGTTCCTTCTTCTACAACCTTCCCACTTCTTAGGGTAATGGCTTTGCATTCCCCTTTTGGGTTAGCCATGGTATCACTAGGAAATGTGTGTGTGGAAAGTGGGATTTTCTTGGACAAAATCCCCACTTGTGCTTCCAACTTTGAGATTGCTGCGCCTTAATTTTTCAGATTTGACCTATATTCCTCTTGATTAGCATCAATCCTTCTGTCAGTTTGTGCTTGTCTGTCCATGAGGGTGGAGACTGCTCCTCTAATTTGTGAGGACAGTTGTGCTATTGCAGCTTCCATTCTCTCAAAGTTGCTCTTGATCTCACATGATTGCATAGTTGAGGATGGTATATCTTGATTGACGTTGTTGTGTGTGGGTTGGTTACTGTTCCGAGGATTACCTGAAACTGTAGGTTGATCTCGGACGAGATCTTCTGTACTGGTCGGAGATGACGTGTCCGGCTGGTGGGTGGCGGCCGGAGCTGTCGTGTCCGACTTGTTGGACTGGCTGCACTGCTGATCCTTCGTCATCGGAGGGTGGGGGGTACCTGCAAGAGACTCCGATGCTTAAGTTAGCATGGGTATTAAACAGGTTTTTTAGTAGAATCAGAGTATGAGTTATACATGGGTGCTCCAGTATATTTATAATGGTGTGGAGTGACCTTCTTAGATAAGATAAGTTAGTTATCTTATCTTATCATATCTTTGGGTGAGGCCAGCTTATCTTCAAGGGAATCGCCTTTATCTCTATAGGCTGGTACTGCCTCTGGATTTGGGTCGTGTTCCTCTTTTTGGGCCCTTTACTGGGCTTTTCTGTCGGTTTGGCCGAGCTCTTTG